>NC_140376.1:7787500-7830000 GCF_054491055.1 Hypomesus nipponensis | reverse complement strand
CCGGGCAGGTTATCTTCCCACTTCCCCATGACTGATATCGAGCCGCTACCAAGCCTAAGTATTAACCGTGATTGGTTAGACAGTTAGGGGTTCGGACGAGGGTGGAATTTAGACTGGGGTTGGGGTTATAGTTAGCGTTAAGATTAGGAGTTAAGGGGTCATGGTTAAGGCTTGGGTTTGTGTGAGTGTTAGGGGGTTATGGTTACGGTTAGGGAAAGGGTTCAGGGAAAAGAGCTAGGGTTAAGGGTTAGGGCCAGTATTTGGGTTGGGGTTAGCCTCATGGTTGGGGATAGGGTTAATCTCTAGTCTGGGGCTAGGGATGAGGTGTGGGGGGTCAGTGTGAAGGTTATTGTCAGGAACTCAGTGATGTTTGGATAGCCCCGTGTGACCCCCACTTGAAAGTCACCACAACGTTGTCATCGCGAGGTCAGTTCCGCGCGCAAACATTAGCCCAATGTTCCGCGTTATGATAGAGCTGGCCGCCAAAATGGCTGCCGACTTGCGCTGTTAGTCTTGTGTAATCGAGAACGGAGAGGTGGTGAGCGTCAGGAGTTAGACACCCCCTGAGATAAGATACAGCGACACGACGTAGACCGAGAAACGGCCATCGAAAGTCCCAGCCCGAGGGCGGGGGAGAGAGAGAGTTCTCCCTCACCGAGTCAGCGTCTCTCGCCCACCGCAGATCCCTTTGGCGGAGATCCCTTCAAGGAGACGGACCCTTTCAAGGCCTCGTCCGAAGACTTCTTCAAGAAGACCACCAAGCCTGACCCCTTCTCGTCTGCGGACCCCTTCGGCAAATGTGCCACCCTCCCCGCCAAGGTATACAGGCCCCTAAGTGACGTACATACCAAACAGTCGATGTCGACACGACGTGTTCTCCTGTGGTGATGTACAAGAGGGAGATCGCTGGGTCCGTGTGTGCTGTGTGTGGAACAGGGTGGATTCTGGGTGTCTTGACTGGGCTGTTTATTTCTCCACAGACGAGCCACTTCGCGAGCAGCGACCCTTTCTCCGCGACGAGCCCCAAACCCAAGGGCCCAGGTACACAGTAGGCCCTCTCCCTCTGTCTCTCCCTCTGTCTCTCTCTCTCTCTCTCTCTCTCTCTCTTTCTCTGTTCCTCTCCTGCCCCTCAAGCTCTCTCTCTCTCTCTCTCTCTGTCTCTCACTCTCTCTCTCCCTCACTCTCTCTCTCCCCATCTCTCTTGCTCTCTCTCTCGGCTGGAAAGGCAGAGTGGTTCACAGCCTCTCTTTCTAGCCGCCATGCTAGAATATGTGAGAGAGCATTTGCGTGCGCGCGCGCACGGACATGCAGTTGGCGCACCGTCGACCAGAGACGTTCTAAAACGTTCTCTACCAGAGCCCGAAGCGGACGGTGGTATGTTCTACTATCTACCTCTGGGGGGGAAAACCAGCCGGCCAGTCAGGCTTTGCCTGGCTCTGCTGTGTTTTCTCCAGGAAATGACTGTTGACGACTGAAAGCCCGCAGTGCATGGCGCGGTGTAATGCCATAGCCCCCAGCGGTAACCCGAGCCCACCCTGGCCACTGTCTGCATGGTCACATACTCCTGTTCGTTTACCTATTAAAGTCGTGTGTTTACAGAGAAGGTGTCGTGTCCGCTAACTTGATATCCCCCTTTCCCCCCCCCCCCCCCCCCCCGTTGTTTTTCTATGTCTGTATCTCTTCTTCTGCCTGCCTGTCTGTCTACCTGTTTCCCTGCTTGTCTGTCTGCCTGTCTACCTATCTGTTTCCCTGTCTGTCTGTCTGTCTGTCGTTTAGATCTGTTTGGTACTCTGGACCCGTTTGGCAGCAGCTCATTCAGCAGCGGCAGCAACAGCACCGGAGGCTTTGCAGACTTCAGCCAGATGTCCAAGACCAGGGACCCGTTTGAGGGTCGAGCGGGCTGGTTACCGGACTACCAGAAGGTGCCTTCCCATCGCCGCCGCCACAGCCACGTGTCCACCCAGCCGGCTAGCCATGGAGCCGCTGAGGGCCACTATAGTGTCCTGGCTGGCTCTGCTGGCTCTCTCAACGATTCTCTTTTCTTTTTCCTCTCTCCCGTTCCCCTCCTTCCCATCTTCCCATCGCCTTGCTTGTGTCCGTCTTTCCCTCCTCTCCTCCTTCCTCTCCTCTCCTTGCTCCTCTCCTCCTTCCTCTCTTTCCTCCTCTCCTCCTTCCTCTCCTCCTTCTTCTTCTCCTCCCTCTCCCCTCCCCTCCTCCCTCCTATCCTCCCTCCTCTCCTCCCTCTCCCCTCCTCTCCTCCCTCCTATCCTCCCTCCTCCTCTCCTCTCTCCTTGTAGTCGGGGTTTGCTGAGGACCCCTTCAGCAGGAAGCAGGAGACCCCGGCCCTGCCCCCCAAGAAGAGCGTCCCGCCCCGCCCCAAGCCCCCCAGCGGTGAGCCACGGGGAGGGAGGGAGAACAGGGCTGTGCAAGCAAGGGCCTAGAAAGGGTACAGAGAGTTAAAGAAAGGGAGAAAAAGAGGTGGTGATGACAGAGGGGGTGGGGGGTGGTGGTGGTGGGGGGGGGGGTGCAGAGAGAAAGAGAGTGCGTGGTTTCGACACCTCTTCCATCTCCCAGGGTAGACTGGGCTCCTCTGGAAACACGGTCTAGCACACGTACTATCACACACACACACACACACACACACACACATCACAGATGCACTGTCACACTCGGGCCTCCCTCACCATAAGCCCCTCACGTTGTACTTCTGCTTTCCCCCGCCTGGCAGTGTTCACCACCTCGCTCTCATTTCCCTAGCACGGCTCACTCCCCCCCCCCCCCCCCCCCTGCTGCCCCGTTATCTCTAGACCACCATCTGCAGTGGAACCCTCCAAATAGAGCCCAAACCACAAAACGACGTGTCGTAGAACATCCAAATATCGAGAGGAGCCTGTGTAGGAGAACTTCCACACACAGGGGGAACGCTGCGTGGGAGAACCAGGCGGAGGAGAACCTCCACACGGAGAAGGGACCACATGGGGGGGGGGGGGGGAAACCGCCGTGGGGAAGAACCTCCCAACATAGACGGAACCACGCGGAGGAGAGCCCCTCAGATGCAGGGTAGAACCGTGTGCCGTGTCATCCAATAAAGTACAAATAAAGTGTTGTGTTCTGTTCTTGTTGTGTTGTAGTGAGGGGCAGATCAGGACTAAGTGAGTATGAAGCGAGATCCCTGACCTGTCGTGTCTAGTTGTGTGTGCGTGTGTGCGCGTGTAGGTGTGTGCGCGTATATGTATATACAGTGTTGGTGTGTGTGTGGCGTATCTAGTGTTGATTGTGTGAGAATAGTATAATTTCGGCTTTGAGAGTGCGTCTATGTATATTTTCCACTGAGAGTGTGTGTGTGTGTGTGTAGGTATATAGTGTTGACTCTGTTTGTATCTAGTCTTTACTGTTAGTGTGAGCGTATTGAAAGTGTCCTTATTTATGAGTTACGTCTGCATTCACACCAGCACTTGCAGTGTGAGAAGCGAGAGTAAGTGAGAGAGAAAGCACCAATCCAAGTGTGAGAGCGAGAAAGGGAGTGCAACAGGCCGATGGTTGCAACACCGACGTTAAAAACGGCACATCAGAAACTGCGTTTTTTTTTTTCTTCTTGCGGCGTGTGTGCGGTTTCTTTTTTCACGTGACAGAAGTGAAAGCCCCTTCTCTTTGTCCTCTTGAGCAGCGAGCGCCAAACGTGTCAACAGGAAAGGCACTCTGCAGGGCAGGGATGAGAGCAGTGCTCTGACTGCGCAGGGCCCGCCCAGGAGGCGCACCTCCCCCTCCACGACAACACAGGCAGCTCCTCCACACACACACAGTGCCTGCCGGGCCACCTGGGGGCATCTGTCCTGGGGGGGCCCAGTGTGGGGGGCCCAGTGTGGGGGGCCCAGTGTGGGGGTGTAGTGTGGGGGCCCAGTGTGGGGGGCCAGTGTGGGGGCCCAGTGTGGGGGCCCAGTGTGGGGGCCCAGTGTGGGGGGCCAGTGTGGGGGGCCAGTGTGGGGGCCCAGTGTGGGGGCCCAGTGTGGGGGGCCCAGTGTGGGGGCCCAGTGTGGGGGCCCAGTGTGGGGGGCCAGTGTGGGGGCCCAGTGTGGGGGGCCAGTGTGGGGGGCCAGTGTGGGGGCCCAGTGTGGGGGCCCAGTGTGGGGGGCCCAGTGTGGGGGGCCCAGTGTGGGGGCCCAGTGTGGGGGCCCAGTGTGGGGGGCCAGTGTGGGGGGCCCAGTGTGGGGGGCCAGTGTGTGAGGGCCCAGTGTGGGGAGCCGTAGTGTGGGGGCCCGGTGTGGGGGGGCCCAGTGTGGTCACCCTGTAGCTGCAGGGACAAGAGACCTGGCCTGGGCGGAGTGTTTCTGTCAAGATGCTCTATCGACGCTCTGTAGATACTGTAGATGTTCTGCTAAGGGTTCTGTTGATACTGTAGATGTTCTGCTAAGGGTTCTGCTGATACTGTAGATGTTCTGCGAGGGGTTCTGCTGATACTGTAGATGTTCTGCGAGGGGTTCTGTTGATATTGTAGATGTTCTGCTAGGCTCTCTGTGAGACACTCAAACAGATCTCTGTTCAGATCATCATTCTATTCTACCCTACATGCCACCTTTGAAGCGGGGGAGCGTGAATGAATTTTGATACGAGAATCCTTTTTTATATTTGATAACCCACGGAAATGCCAGTAGCTTACAGACTCTCACCGTATCAGACTGGGATGAAGGTCGTCCATGTTTGTCCCAAGGACCTGAAGGTCAAACAGAAGCTATGTGGACACACCCCATCTGAGAGCTGGGCTCTGGCAAGGTGATGACTAAGAACAGATGATTTGAACTCGTTCTCAGCCCCACCCTTCCTTCTTTACTTCCTCTCTCTGTGTGTGTGTGTGTGTGTGCGTGCACGCGTGTGTGTGTGCAAGCGGCTTCTCTGATCAACCTCGCCCACTGCTCTCTGCTCCAGCGGATCGTGAGATCCCTTCCAGATCGGGTGAGCCGGGCAGAGCGCCGCTCTAAAGACTCGAAGAGCCCAGAAGTGAGCCCGTGTGTCTGCACGGTGTGTGTGCGCGCGCGCCACGCCACAGCTCAGCGACACACACACACACCGCGACACCGCGACGGCCGCGGTGCAGTTGTTGTGAAACAACAGGGCCCTGTGGCTCGGGCTCGGAGCGTGCGCGCGTGTCCTATTACTGAAAGAGAGAAACTGATTGCTGGGCACTGGCGAGGTGTGAACTGCTGAACCCTGGTAACGTGGGGGAGGTAAATAGAAGTGCAGCAATTCGTGTGGTTAACACCTCCACGTTGGAACAGCCTGCTACAACGTTCCCACGGCCCACTTCCCCTCTGCCAACGTCCTCGCTGCCCTGACCCCACGTTTGACTCGAGACGCGCAGAGACACGGCTCGGGTCAACAGGCCTCGTGTGGACAGCGGAGGAGACGGACGGCAGGGTCGTCGGCTTCGATTCGCTGGTCCAAAGCCTGTAGGCGTGGGGGGAAGGATATGTTGGCTGCGGAAGGCACTGGTGAACCAAATCCACTGCTGGTTAGGTGGTAGGAACCCCAAAACCAGCTCACCTCTGCATGAGTCTTGAGTCATGCTCCACTACAGAGCTATTGCGGCGGGAACCGTTGGACAATGCACGCATTTCGAGTATTATTCATTTCATTCATCAATATTTGTTTTTGTTCCGTACAGATTGTTGTTGTACGTAAAAAAAGAATACAGCGAAGAAGAAAAAAAAAGTGTGGTTTTGGCGCACTAAGGGTAAAGCTGAAACTTGTGTGGTTTCAGACGAGTTCTTCGCGATGCCACTCTCGCAGTTTCTTTATCTCATGTCATGTCGAGGCGTAGGTGTGCAGTCGCATTGTGCTCCAGAGAGCGCGTGCGCGTCTAAACGCGTTTGCGTGTGCGCTCGGCGCTTGAACGTGCGTATTCGTGTGTGTGGGTGTGTGTGTGTGTGCAGAGGAGAGAAACGAGAAGAGGCCCTACCTGCACCTCAAGTGGCCAGATATTAGTGGTTAGATCACCGTGGTTCTGCTTATCGCTCATCAGTGTGTGTGGAGAGCCAAAATACATTGACCACATCCCCGTTTCTATCTCCACGTAGCTCCCTTCCGAGCATTGCACACAGGAAAACGCATCCCCTCATTTACCTCCTTCCTGACCCGGCTCCAACCCATCATCCTTGGGGTGCACTCGATCTAGTTTTGTAACCACACGCGGAAAAAAACGAGACGGCTCGGCACGTATAAATCAAACTCACCTGAGATCGCCCTTCCCCCGGGTATGTGCTGAGCATTTGAGCCAGGTCTGTGTGTGTGTGTGTGTGTGTGTGTGTGTGTGTGTGTGGTAACCCACAGCTGCTGTCTGGCCGTCCTCAGGTAGAAGCACCCCAGTGAGCATGCCCGAAGCGGGCGACGCGGCCAAGCCTTGCGACCCCTTCCAGCCGTTCGGCAGCGACGGCGCCGACCCCTTTCAGATTAAAAAGGGCGTGGGAGACCCCTTCAGCGGCAAAGACCCCTTTGCACCCGCCTCAAGTAAGGAACCTCTCGGCACTCTGTCATTCGCTCCGCTGACACTGTAGACCTGCTGCCAGATGCTCTATAGACATTAGATGCAGGATGTTGGGTTAGGGTTGCATGATTGTCGTTGAGTTCGATTTAGGGGCCCCAGTTTATGGGGGTCCTTCATGTTGCCGTCTTATCATATGCCTGAGCAAACATATATATATATATATATATATATATATAATACAAAGAGTAATGCATCTGTTTTTTTTCTGTTCCTTTGATCGCAGGACCGGAGAAAGGCAAGGTAGGAACGTTTGATGGTTTGCTTTAGGTTTTTCTTTTTGTGGCGGATTGATTTCTTTGCAGTTGGTCCACGTGACCACGCGCGATGACTTCCCAACTTCTCTTACGACATTTAACCCGTTTGATAACCTTTCGAGTCTCACCATTTCCACCCCACCCCCTCCTCCTCCCTCCCCCTCCCCCCCTCCCCCCCAGTTTGGGAACGAGGCCCAGCAGCTGGAGTGGGCGAAGCGGGAGAGCGAGCGCGCGGAGAGGGAGCGCCTGAAGAGGCTCCGCGTCCAGGAGCAGGAGGACCTGGAGCTCGCCATCGCCCTCAGCAAGGCCGAGATGTCCAACGCGTGACCCCACACACACACACGCACGCACACGCACGCACTGACTTCCACTCACGCCGCCCTAGACACCTACATGCGTTGACGCGTCGAAACGACACGCACAGACACGGCAGAGCATACACACAGTGTAACATAGCGCAGTTGTATCTCACACACACACACAGACACACACACACACACACACACACACCACACACTGTGAAGAATCTCAGAGAAGGACCTCTAGTGTTCTCTCAGAGCTGATGTGAACCGAACCGCCCGCCAACACACACACACATTAGGACATACATTCCACGCATTGAAAGACTCAAAACAAACAAAGAAAACAACAACAAAATATGGCGGTCGCGGTGGACCCTCCGCGAACACTGAACCTCATGACATCATTATCCTGGGAGCCGATGACCACTATGACCCTGTCCTACTGATTACCATGGAAACATGAACTGGATACCTGGGGGGGGGGGGGGAGGAACAGAAGAGAAATATGATATGGGCGAATGAACTGATGCACTGCATATATGCACTATATAGAGGCTGACTGGAGGCCAGGGTGAATCGGTCTTCCTGTCGTGTACTGGACAGGACAGAGGGGTCGAGAGAGCGGGGGTTAAGAAGGGAATCCTCGAGGCTCCTTATGCTGAACCGGGGACCGGACAAGAACATTTTGGATTTGATTTCAGTACGCGTGACTGCTGAGGTCACAGATGCAAAGTGGCTGGATGCTTTGGGGATTTTCCCCCCCTCGAGGGGCGCGAGGAGGGGAGGGACGTGGAGGTCGCGGCTTCCTGCAAGTGTCGCCGTGTGCAGAGGAGCTGAACAAAAACAAATTGTGCAGATCTATTTTCTTTCCAGGTGACTGTGAGTTACGTTCTGGGGGGGGGGGGGGGGGGGGAGGGAGCGAGGGAGCGCGTTGTGGCGACGGCATGAGCGTGATCTGGACCTGCTGTCACACACTGCCACTCTGTAGCAGGGGGGGCCATGCTGTGCCGTAGAGAACCTGGCCATCGTTCAACAACGGAGGAATAGTCCAGATGAGGGGAAATTGTTTTTAGGAAAATGTACCTCGCTTTAATCTTTTAGACGGTCGACGCTGACTTTTCACCCATTTCCGTTTCTCGTCCGTGTCCTCGTATTGCTTGGGGCGTATTTGTTTTTAAACGATTTCGATGCGGGGGGGGGGGAACTGTAGTGAGATTTTCGGTTATATCATTTCTGGCTGAGGTGAGCCACATTTAACTCGAATGCACAAGCTGTAGAGGTCCACTAAACACAGACATGATGAAGGGAACTCTCCCCCCCCCCGCCCCCCCGTTTGTATCTTTTTAACCATGCGTGACATGCAAACCCGTGAGATCGCTGTGCTCTCGAAGCGATAGCTGGAATGGCGGGCTCTCGGAGGATGGTCCCCAGTCGTCCGCCCCCCGTGTTGTGTAGCTCTGGTGTTCTCCTGTCGTGTCCTCCATGTGTCCAGCGCCGCCCATAAGCTTCAGTGTGTTGCCATGTTTCGTCCCCGGACGCCGGCCCCCAGCCACCCTGCTGGGGCCTCTCCTGAGCCATGCGGGTTTGTGGGAAATTATGTTTTTAATGGCACAGGCCAGCTTTGTTTTGTTTTGGGGGGGGGGGGGGGGGGGCGGCTGGCGGGGAGGGGGGTAATTCAACCAGGTATACAAGCTCTATCACCCTGATGTTCCATATGTTTACGTATCTCCTTTTTTTTCTGGCGCAGTGGTCACGAGGACGTATTCATGGCCTGAGAGGAGACGGGCCTCCCCCCCCCCCCTCTGTCTCTCTCTCAATGTTTTGGTCTGAAGGTACACATGGAGTAGCAATGTGCCTCGGTCTACACACACGTGTCCCACCATGCACTGATCAGAAACACTGGCACAGGGCCTAACATTCTCTCTCTCCCTCTCTCTCCCTCTCTCTCTCTCTCTGTCTCTCCCTCTCTCCCTCTCTCTCTCTCTCTCTCTGTCTCTCCCTCTCTCTCTCTCTCCCTCTCTCTGTCTCTCTCTCTCTCTCTCTCTGTACGGCGCTGAGGTCAGAGATTGACCTTTGCCCTCCGGGCCCAACCTGTGGTGTTTTAAGCACAGGTGTCCTCTCACACCCAGGGCTGCTTGCACTCCCTTTAGCAAGGATGCAGTCGTTTCACAGCCGGACGGAGCATCATCATCTCCTTGGTAACGCCTGGTCCAAAGGTACGAGGTCCATCCGCATGTTCTAGTCCGTGTTTCCCTCAGAAACAGACACCTGGAATGGCCATAGGCCACATTTCCAACGCATTTGTCGGTTTCGAACCGTGCTCGTGTGTCTGAACGCAGACATGGGAACTGTTCCTTTCTGAACGCAGGCCAGTCCCAGACCTCAGTGACCCCAGACATGCCCACCAGTCTCATCCACTGCCTGTAGGGATGTGTCGAAAAGCCTCGTCATCGAATGAACCCCCCCCCCGCCCCCCCCCTAATGCTGTGCTCATCTTTTATACCTCCATTGTGCAATAGTGTTTTTATTTGTCGGTATTATTTCCTCGTCGTTTGTGCTGAGACACCTGTGAATCCCGCTGCACTGTGTGATGACGTGTGTGCTCTGTATGGATGTGTGTTTGTCTTTGACCCGAGAGACCACTAACTGCCCCGGCCGGGCGGAATTTGAATCCCGCGCGTTTGATACAGACTCTGTCCCGAGGGACGAGAGCTGGAACGTGAGCCGTGCCGTGCAGACCTGGGAGGAGGTGGCGGGGTCTCTCACTGGGTTCTGACAGGTCGTCGAGGGAGGCGCGAAGCTCAGTGTGTGTCCCCGTGAATCTCTCAGCCCACCGTCCACTGCCCACCCTCTGTAGGTGAATACATGAAGTAATCAGTGCCGTCTTCTTGAAAACACAAAGTGTATACAAAACTGTATAATATGTCTGTTATATTTGTCCCATAAGAAGTGAAAAGAAAAAAAACGTGTAACTTAAAAATTAAATGGGTGCGGGGGGGGATAAGACAACACTAATAGTGAAAAGAGAAAAAGCTTGAGTTTATTTTCATTGTTAATCCTCTGTACATGGTCATTGTTTACTAGAATAAACATTTCAGTTTAACGAGGGGGCTGCCGTATAGACTGGTTTGATTTGGGCCCTGGCCTTTTGTTTTGTTTCTGTCACGAGCACAGTCAACATGTCTAGGATATTGTCTTGGAGGGTTCAGGACCACGCTGTTGATGTTGGATGGGGATTTGGGCCGATGATGAACAGACAGAGAAGGAAGGAGAGAGGAAAGAGGGACCGACCCCGCAGAGAGACATGAAACGGTCTGCTCGCGAGACGTCCCTCGTCGGAAAACGCGCAGATCCTTTTTGACAAATTCGCCCCCGAAAAACGTTCGGACTCATGTCGTCTCATCCAATCAATATTTTCCAGCAACATCAGAGTGACATAAAAAAATAACATCTGACACTAGTGAGAGCCAAACACTGGATATCAAAAGGTTTTCAATGGGGTGATCGTTGATATATCACTTAATCACCGGCCTTTTGCAGACAGCCTCTTCAGCACAAATGTGCTGTGAATTACAGTCAGCTCTATTTCAAGGATACAGCTGCGAGTGCGAAAATAATTCTGGGTCAACAGAGCTCTTATTGCTGGACATATTACTTGAAACCCAAGAGATCGCTGTGTTAGGGAATGTTAACTGTCTCCGTATGAAATAACAGGAAATTCCTAGGTACGTTTTTATTTACCTTATGTTAATGGGAGCGAGGAAATTAAATGGCCATTGCTTTTAGTGAGGGGAGGGGGACGGGGTATTAGTGAAGGGGGGGGGGGGGTGCTGGCCTGTGTCGTCTGGATTTGCTCATATTGAACTGCTGTCTTAATCTTGCACATTTATCAAATATAGAATTCCAGACCAGATGCTTGCCTTGTCTGGTAGAATGTAAAATCCCATTAGTGAGCCTTGCTGAGAGAATGCTCTCAGTTCTGTCACAAGCTGCTTGTTTTTCCTCCCAATGTTTTGTCCAGTCTATGAGAGCCAACGCCCCTTATGTTGAAAAAGAAAAAAAAAGTTCCTGGAAATAATGATCCTCTTGTCTTTCTGTGTGTGCCTGGGTGTCCGGGTGACTATCTGGACTGTTGTTTAATGTGTGTCTCTCTCTCTCACACACACACACACACACAGGACTAACACTAATATCCTGAGAGGAGCTAAGGGACCCCAGTCATCAGAGCTGTTTTCAAGGGGATCTCCAGTGTATTCCAGCCTTCACGGGGACCCCCACTACCCTGTCAGCTGGCTGAGGGGGCACGGTGGTTTTCAGCTCAAACTCCCAAGAACTAGAAATGGCTTGGAAAACAGTGGAGGACCCCCCTCCCCCCATTCCCCTCCTGTAACCGATCTGCCGTGCTTAAGTTAATACATACAGCCAGTCTGGGTTCCATAAGTGTCCTACGAGCAGCAGACCCAGTTTGCCTGCTGCACTGTGTTTGATCAGCTGGCTGAAGGGAGGGGGGAGGCGGGGGGCAGGTACGAAGGGAGAAAGGAGAACGACAGCGGGGGGGGAAAGGTGGGAGAGGGGAACGGTGCCATGGGAGATGGGAGGTGGGAGGTGGAGGGAGGAGAGGATGGGCGACCAAGGTTGGGATAGGTGAGAGGGGGGGGGGTGAGGGGGGAGCAGGAGGAGAGGACATGGGAGAGGGGAGAGAAGAGAAGACTCGAGTGGAGATGAATAGAACCCTTCTCCATGAGTTCCTGCAGCGGAGAGAAAGAAGAAAATAAATGGAGAGAGAGGGCAGAGAGACAGAGAGACTGTTAGGGAAGGAATGCAGACCAAAATGCTCCAGATGGATCTGCTCTGTAACCCTGTCACTTGGAGTAAAACACCAGTTTAGTTTGTTAAGGGTTATCCTAAAGATCTCTCTCTCACACACACATGCACACACACAGATACACACACATGCACACACACGCACTGTCGCAATATTACAGCTCTAGGAGTTTTTGTTTAAACATTTATTCTGCCTCTAATGTGTTGTTTTAAACCGAAACATCAACATGTTTCTATGAGCATGTATAAACACACCGTATATTGAGTGCTTTCGTAGTGCCTCATGTATTAGACTGAAAACGTAGGTTGAAAGAAAACTCTGAACTAACCCACCATACTCTCTGGACCCTGTCCCATGCAATAGGTTCCGTACAGTGACAGTCGGCATGAAAAGTTTCAGTCACTGATATCAAATGCGTCCGAAATCAATGCATAGTTTCTGGATGTATTGAAAGGGTAAGTGGACGGGTCCAATGTCAGTTCGAATGTTCTCCTTTGGACGTACAGAGAACATGCTCGCTATCCCAGTGAAGCATCTATGGCGACTCCAGCAGGTGGCACACTAAACCCGTCACATTCCCTGAATCCCTGTTTTCCCATCGGGGATTTTGTCACTTGCGGCCCCGGCAATATGAGAATTCCTCCTTTGATTAATGCGAGATGCTTGCAGATGTGTCTTGTTCTGGGCCTACTGCAGGTGTTCACGAGGACTGCCAGTCTGATTAGAAGCGTCTACAACATAAAAAGGATCATTTCCAGAGGACGCCAATGGTATGGGACACGGATCCTCCTGACGTCATGCAATCCAACCTGAATATCAGTCACGACAACCATCAGTGTTATTGTTACAAACTGGTCTGTCAGATGTAGTATGTCTGACACAGATTGCCCTATCTCCTCATTCAGATGCGTAAACTGTTTTGGTTTTTTCGCCTTCGTGGATCTACAGGTGCGCCATGGCAGACGGCCAGCTCTACGCTGTATGTATGGAGATAACAAGATATGAAGATATGACAGAGGTAAGCCAAAGGTAGCTGTGGACTGTTGCTGTGGCCAACACAGTATAGGCCTAAACACAAACCAGGCATCAATTATGTGATGTCACGCAGTTTCGTTCTTTCATCGGAGCTGTAATCATATGGCGCAGGGATGTAAACAGTCTGCACGTAATTCGTCTGGTTATACTGCAATCTGAGCTCTTTGTTTTGGGTTTAAGTAATGTAAAGTTAAAGAACGCAAGGGTGGAGTACGGCCAGCTATTTGGGTTGTATACGATTATTCGCATGCGCTTGGAGGGGAGAATGCATAAAACACAGCCGTGATATCTGACCTCTGCGCTCACGGTTCAAGCTTCCCACGCTCACGAGCAATGGCCTGCCATGCAGTCAGTTTAGAAAAAAGTGAAATGAAAATGTTTAATTTCTCACTTGAGTAAATGTTCTATTCATAGAACGTACTTCCCCATTTCGTAAGGCTGGCATGGTAATGCCTTCTCTGAAGAAGCAGGCTCGTAGACTGGCAGTGAGACAGGCTGTAAAACAAAGCAGCCAGAAAGACAGACAGGTAAGACGAACATGTTAGACCTCCTACTGTGCCGTTATTCCCTTCCCTCTGTTCCCATCCTCTCTCACCTTCACTGTCGTCTTTTACATATCAAGCAGAGGGACATAATACAGCCAATAACAGTTCAAACTTAGTCTGAAGTCACACTCGTTTGGTGCAGGAATGCTGTGTGTCATGTGACACCAACACCGGCTGCAAACTGCAGGTCTCTGATTAGATAATATGTTCCCAAAAAAACGATTGTACTGCTTTCATGTGATCTCGTTTCTCCCTCTCCCTCCTTTAGGTATAACCTTTTGGGTACCAATCCATGCCATTTAATTCACCCAAATAAACGTTCAATAAACTATTGTTTGGAACCCATCTCTTGGCTAAAGCAGTGTAGAATTTGGACTTGCCTGATATCAGTATAGACCATGGCGTCACACCCAAATGGCCTGTTTGAGGCCAATGCATCTCTGATTCTATAGAAAACACGAATCTAAAACTTTCACTGAAGAGGAACTTTGTTCCCAGTTTGAGTCCCTGCTCAGAACAAATGATGCTTCGGTGTCTGGTTACTTCATCATTTTCTCTTCTACTCCCCCCACCCCCACCCCCCTCTCGTTCACCCCCTCTCCTCCCCCCTCACTCTCTCTGTATGTGGTGTGCCCCTGTGCCCAGACAAGGTCTATCTATATCCAGCCTCTGTAATTATGTAAATGTAATGTTTGTATTTATAGTGTTCAGCCGCAGGACTCTGGCAGGGGCTCGGTCACAGCTGGAAAACATTGTGATCACAGTCACATTGTCGACTGCTCAGGCTTATTCGCCGTCCGTGTGGACCAGCAGTCCACACAGAGGGATTTCAACGTCCCACAGGTGGATTTTGAACTGGCAACCACCTGGATGGCAACCCAAACCTCTGCCGTTAGAACAACGTCTATTGGGATGCAGGCGTTCTCATCTCCCTATGGGTCAGTCCCGGGCTCTCAGTCAAATTCAAAGTTAAGAAAGGGTTCATGTTGGAAAGATAACGCCGAGACAGGAGTTACGTTGTTCTGTTATTTTAATATGTACAATAAAATAAACTATTTACATTATATAAAAGATATATTTACATGGCAGTTATGCATTTACAGAGGCACAGAACAGCACAAGTCTTAACGCCAAAGAAAGCTAGCCCTTTGACAATCGTGTCACATTGAGATGGACAGTCTGACATGCAGTTCAATAGTTTAAGACCCTGACTTCAAATGTAACTTAACAGATATATGCACACACAGAACATTCAATTCAAGCTTCAGAAAGAAGACCGGAAGGCAGTTTTAGATCAAAAACATTGTCTGGAAGCTTATCTCATCTGCTGTCTACAGTCATAACATAAACATTTGATTGTTTTAGCCAGTAGAAAATATGGCACTCGTAGGATGCATATATGTTATAAAAGGCATCAAGGCACTATCAGTGACTACCAAAATACATAATGGGAAACAGTTTGCTGCTGTTAAGTTGATTGTCTGATTCCAGTTACGTCAGAGGTACGTGCATAGGGCCAGCCTGCTGTGCTGATGGTAACACCGTGGAATGCACCTTTAAAGCCCAAATATTACTCGATATAAACAGTAGTACCAGCTACACAGTTCAAAAATATGTTTGCATAGAGAATTCCGATGTTTTGTCAAGTGTGAGTACGTTGTCATGCTGTTTTCCTATTCCAAAGTAACTTTAAATAAACAGAAAGTAAAGAAAAATACACATTTTGGAGACAACGGTCTAGGTTCTCGGGTTGTCTCTGTTGCATAGTCCCTTAATCGTATGTGATTCCTCACATGTGTCGCTTCATGTGCAGAGCGAGGTGATCGGACCTCGAGAAGGCGCGTTCGCAAAGGTGGCACTGGAACGGTCTGTGGCCGGTGTGCTTGCGGAAGTGGCGAGTCAACTCATCGGAGCGGGCAAACTTCCAGCCGCAACCCTCCCAACTGCAACAGTATGGCTTCTCGCCTGGAATTACAAAATAATAACAGCAAAACATTAGTAATGTTCATAGACACATTTGCACGTTACAACAAAACGCTTATGGGCAGATTTAAAAAGAACACTTGGAATGCGCCTTACCGGTGTGAGTTCTGTGGTGAGCTTTTAAGTGGGAACTCTTCGTGTAAGTTTTGCCACATCCAGCAAAGGTGCAGGTATGCGTTGCCGTCCGCTTCCTCGGCCAGGACCTGCGACCTCTCTTTGGCTTTGTGTCCATGATCTCCAGCGGAGAGGACGGTGGGGTGAGCAGAACCCTCTGGCTAGGGGGCTGCATGGCCAGCCCGTCCTCGTACAAACCGAACTGGTGTGCGCTCTGGTACGGGAGCTGCATCTGCGGGCCCGGGGCAGAGTGGGGGTGTGGGTATCCCGCTGCTGAGCGGTAGCTCTGGGGGAAAGTCATGGAGTGGCAAAGCTGGGTCTGGCAGTCGGAGCTCATCAGGTCATCCGGGCTGAGTGGCGGGGTCATGTTCCCCGCTGCCTGCGGGGAGTTGGCCAGCCTGGGCTGCTCGTACGACATCATGCAGGATACGTTGCCCTCCTGCTTAATTTTAGGACAGCTCTGAGGGACCATGCCAATAACAGGTCCATAACCGTCCATGCTGGGCTCCACCTTGATGCCCTCTGCAAAGTCCTGAGCGGTAAACGGAGAGGAGCGGACAAGGAACCTGCTGTTGATGTTGCTGTTGTTTCCGGGCAGCTGGTGGCAGAAGTTGGTGTCCACCTCGGAGCGGAGGAGCTCCATCAGGCTGTTGTTGTAGGGTGGAGGCGGGCTGCTCATGTCAGGCAGAGAAGAGTAGGCTGACTGGGGCATCCCGTAAATGCTGTACTCTCCCTGTAGTCCAGCCCCGGTCCCGGAGCCTGCTGTGCTGTCTGTGCTGGCAGTATTAGCGAGGATAAAATCCAGATCAAGGAATTTAGCCAGATCTTCGTCGTCTTTTCTGGTCAGACAGTTGGCCATGCCGCCGTCACCTACGGCACAGCTGGAGCCGACACTTCTATTCATGTCGTCCTTCCACCTCTGCAAAGAAAAGCATATGCCAGTTTAATGAAATGATATTAGAGTCTAAGAAGAAGCGAAACATAACCTGGATATGAGAACAAAGATGTCAAGCGGAGATTACCACAATATAGGCTACCTGACTACAGATAGAGTACATATAGGCTACCTGTCTATCTAACACTTGTCATCTCTATGAAAGTGTTTTCCAAAAATGCTGCAAAACGAAAAAAAAAACAGTGTCAAGCACAATACTTACATTCTCCCAACATTTTTCCCGTTGGTTTGCAAATGTGGAGATGGATGGTAAAATGGTCCCAGTTGAGGCCATTTCCATACGTTGTAATGGCAAAAAAGTTATCGTCTTTCTTTGATCAAACTTTTTCTCTGTCTATCAGCAAAAGCGATGTAGAGTCCACTCGAGAAACCTTTAGCAGCCTATAACAGCCCTAAAGTAATGCTTCTTTCTGGAGAGGCAGTTTCAGTCATGTGCTAGTTTGATAGGTTGGAGTTTCTACCTTATAAATATTGTAGCTGAAAAGCTGGACCAATTGTAGGCTACACAGCGGAGGAAACGCGTTCAGGCTGGAAATACGCACTAGTTTACCCTAAATATAGCCGTATATAAAGCCAGTTCTCTTCGAGAGTCTGCAGTCAAATGCTTTCCCTCTTGCGCTCGTGTGCGGCTCTTAAACCATGGAAGCTTGGACCCGCCCATCTTGCCCGAAGCCATAGAAACGAGTTTAACAAGTAACGTTTAATGACGCGTACTGCCAAGACCGCCCCCTCTAGTAAAAAAAAAAGAAAGAAAAAAAAAACCTGTGAGCATTTAACACTTATCATGAGTTATGACATGAAACCGACATTGATTGACACACCCACTACGGTGTAGGTGAACATCCAAGGCAGTGGACTAGCATGCCGCCCTTATTCCTCCGCACAAACATTTAAACATAGCCTGGGCCTAAAGGAGTATATAGAACCAAAACAGCTTCTTTCACAGGGACTGATGCTGTGCTGGAAAGAAAGAGCAGAGGTGCGCACTATTATGATATTGCCCCTAATACCCCTCCGGTCATTTGCGTAGGCCTATATAATCATCCCCTCCTCCTCCACCTCATCGTCATCATCCCTGTGAAAACCTCGCCACAGTAAACTCTGCGGCCACGCAGGCGCCAGGTACATCACAACCTTTTCACCCCTTCAAACTCTCCCGTTAAACTCACCATTAAAACCTTTAGCCTCCTTAAGTGGCTATTCAGGTGCTAATAAGGGCCCGTGAGCGGCTGCTACGGTATTGTCCAGCCTGCCTGATATTCACATTGGTATCGGGTCACGTCTTGAGCCAGTATCGCAAACAGTCGAGTGGACGTTCATTTCTCTGATACCTTTTCTTATGCAGTATGTAAACAAAATTAACTTCACATTTTTGAAACCGATTTACGGGTATCTTCAAAAATGTATTAAACCAAGATTCATTCAATACCCCATAAGCCAAAATCTCTATCGATTTATCAGTGTCCAAATGATATATTGTTTTCACTGTGTTCCCACTGTGTGCATATCATTCACTTGGCAGGTAAAATGTGCTCCTATTGATATTTTCAGTTTATTTGAAATCTGCTCCTGGTATGCAATACTGGGGTCGATTTCTGTGCTCCACTTGTCACGCTACTTTAAAGGAATAATTAGCTTAGCGTTGAAAACCAGTCTAACTTCCAGTTAACCCAGTCCATTGCTGGGGTGGGGTGCTGACTAATGATCATACTTTTTTAACATAGCATATGCATACAACTATAAAGAGATAATTGTGGATCAATACATGATCCATCAGACTGAAGTGGTTATTTTCATGTCTGCAATTCAAACATCATTGTCATCAGTCCTAAAGTTTTATTACTGTTATTTATAACTAAAAAGAATTAGAACATGGTCATCATTCCTAGTAAGTTGAACTGGCACTGCTGTGCATGCCAGAGAAAGTTAAGTGACGTCTTTTGGATAACCAGAAATAAGATGCCTATTCCAAGTAATTAAAGGAACATATCTGAATATTTAAGTTGGACAAAAACATCTGAGAGAAAAACCTAAAAATAGATTGGACTCGGTGTGCTCCTGAAACACATCAGGAAATAATAGAGACCAAAGTACCTGACAGGGATATAATCTGATGATAGGGTATTTATAACCCATACACACCAAAGGGAGACAAGCAGTTATGACCAATTATGTTTCAGAAAAACATAGACATAGGGGTGTGCCTTTACTGAGCAACATTACAGCATGTTCTCGCCACCGGGCAAAATTTATCCTGTACCGAGTGATTGACTTCACCTCCACTTTGCATGTCTGTGGTCGTGACCTGAATTTCCTGCTTTATCTTTGGGATTGTTTGATGGCAGCTTTTGGCTCCGTCGACGAAGCACATTGCTAAGTCACGTGGGAATCCTGTCATGTTGCTGCACACACATCAACTGTATGCATTCCGTACATGAACAGAACGTCTTGGCATCATTGATGCCACAGTTTTCAGGTATGTATCTATTTTTTTCTCCAGAGGTTATCCAGTCAAAGTGGATGTAGTGCATCAATTGTTCGATCCAAACTGGGTGGATGACCTCCCACCGTCGCCATGGCGTTAGCAAGAGTGGTTTCCTTTTGTTTCATGACATAGTGCTGATGACGTACGGCCGTAGTCTGTTCACCAGCCAGCCATTGTTGCTGTGAGAGTGAGGGGGGGCCTGTATTTCCCTAGACAGCCAAGTTCATCGACTATGTGTGCTTGTGTCTGTGTGAGAGTCCATGACAGCTCGTGCTTGTGTGTGTCTTGGTGGGAAGTATGTACGTGTGTTTGAGTTGTATGTGTGCATGAGTGTAGGAGTGTGTTATCCTCAATGCACACCACTGGGGTAAGAGCAGCGAGTAGACAATAGGATGACTCCTGGTTTAGGCATGTGGAGGACCTCGATACGCAATCACAATGAGTATAATTCAAAGAACCATCCGTCATAAACCTGACATGGTTTTCTTTGTTTTCCGACAGAGACAAAAAGATCACGCGCACATCCGCACCCAGGGCCACGAAAATTGGTTTATTTATAGCAAAGATAACGGATCATCTTTCTGGATTATTTGTTGTCGTTACCATGTACACAAGCGCAAGATATTTTTTTTGTACTCATCTTCTCCACCCACCACCCTCGTCCCCCACAGACCACATGCGCACACACATTAACCATATGACTACAGGGGGGGTGAGGTGATTCAACACTCATTATCCTGCAAAGTCTCTCTGGCCTTGGGCCCTTGCTTCCTGATTTGAGATCAGATAAGGAGACTTCCCTGAAGCAGAGTTAAATTCTGCGTGCGTGCGTGTGTGTGTGTGTGTGTGAGTGTTCGAGAGACGTCCAGCCAGTAACGTGAACTCAGAGATCACACTTGTACCGCGTTTCCATGTGTGGGCAGAGAGGGTTACGGTTCATTTGAAGCGATGAGCTTTGACTCGCACATTTCTAACATGAACAAATATACCTGTAGAGGTGAAGGCTTAGTGAGAGGCTTTAGATTTTTAGACTCAAACAAACATTAGGCAAGGCAATTATGCAATTTGACATGAGCCCATCGTCTCACCCACCTCTACCAGAGCGACCTACATGAGGGTGGCAAGTTATGCACTAGCTAGCCTCTCAGACACATGTTCTTGATAGTCTCAGCAACGACACAGCACATTTTTCTCCGAGTGTTTTCCTCTCCGCTGTTCTCCCCCCACCCCTCCCCTCTCCTCCTGTAACAACAAGGTGCGTTCCCAGGTTCGGTAACTCAGAGGACTGCCATGTCCGCGCTTGCGGTGGCCAGCACGTTTCCCCGGGGGTTAACAGATGGCGCAGAGTTGAGCTGATTGGCGTTTCGCAACCGTGGCTTATTCACCGGATCAACATGGAAGACACACGTATATCTGTTCAGAGGTCCGTCACACCAGTGGCCCACCACCACTCTTGTCAGAGGCGTGTGTGTGTGTGTGTGTGGTGATCTCCAGACAGGTCGCTGTGAGACTGTATTTGGCGTCATGATGTCACGAGAGGCGGGGGGGGGGGGTAGGGGGTGGGGGGGGGCGTGTAGCCTGAACTCTGTGAGATCTGGAGCCAGAGCAGAGTGAGATGGCTAGGTCATGTGGTCATCAAAGTCCTTACTGCTGATTTGCCGACTGGCGACAACGACTTACAGTCTGTTTCTCTCAGTGACCTGACCCCCCCTGTCTTTATGGATATTGTTTTATGACATACCATCAGTATATTCTATTGTCCATACTAACTGCATGATCTATCTTCCATATGCTCCCTGGCACGGCCCAAAGTTTAAGTCTCATAAAGGGACGTTTCTTTCCAAATGTTGCATTTATTAAGGTTTTATAAAGTGATAATGGCATGTCTCACGCTTCTGCCACAAGCAGTTCGAACACATTTTCAGTCGAGAGGATGGAGACACACGTAAGTGCTTTGGAAACACACACACACACACACTTTCTAAACCTTTGTTTGGCTTTGTACACAATGTGTCAAGGACAGGAACAACAACAGGCTGTTATCGGTGCAAGGAGCCTGGATGTGGACGGCGGAGTGGAGAGATATCAGACGGTTATGCCCGAGTCTTATCAGAATAACGTGTTTCCCATAAAAGTCCCGGAGTTCTTATTAGAAGCAGACGGGACTTCTCTGCGACTGCCAGTTTCGAAATGCCTGGTTCGGATAGCATCGGATTGCATCGCATAGTTTATGTCTTTGTTAAGTTTCTTGGAAACACCTGCTCTCCCTTCTCTCCTTCCCTCTGCACGGCAGGAAAGCCGTCCCGTGTTGGCTGTGTGTGTGTGTGTGTGTGTGTGTGCGTGTGAAAGCGAGCGTTCAGGAGAGGGAGACGTAGAGCGCCGGAGAGAGAAGGCCAGCCATCCCCCTTTCCCCGTCGGAGCGGGGGAGCGAGTGAGAGTGCAAAGGCTCCCTCGCCCGCTCCAGCTTATATAGGCGGGTTATTTTTAAACCCACGCCCCTCACTTCTTACAACGCTTCCTCCCGGCCGCTCAGGAAGGCTGCTTGGCTCCCCCTTCCTGCTCGCACGCCGGACCATTCAAAGGGAATCGGGGGAACGATAGCGCTGAGACGGCCGGGCTCCGAGAGGGGAGGGAAAAAAAAGGAGGAGGCGGTGGTGGGGGCGATGAAGGAGGGGGGGGGGGCGGCGGGGAGGGGAAGGAGAAAAAAAGCCAGCCTGGCTCGTATACAGAGTCTGACAGAACCAGTCTCTCGGATCCGGGTCTCCTCCAGTTCTTGTTAAAGTACACCTCCAGAAAAGAGGAGGAGGAGGAGGAGGAGGAGGAGAAGGGGGGAGGTATGTAAAGAGAAAACAGCGATAAAGAGCGAGAGATAGAGAGAGGAAGCAGCAATTCAGAGAGATTGAGAGAGGAAACGACAATAGAGAGAGAGAGAGAGAGAGAGAGAGAGAGAGGGAGAGAGAGAAAGAAAGAAAGTGAGCGAGAGAGAGAGTGCATGTGTGTGCCCTTGTGTGTGTGTGTTACCTCTGGAACAGTGGCAGAGATATGTGTGCAGCTTGGCAGCTTCTGTTGACATATTTCTGCTCCCGGTGGGGGGGGGGGGATTCCTGCGTTCTCGGGGGGGGGGGGGGGTCTACAACCTGGCAACCCTGAGGAATGCCTCCCCTGTTCCCCTTGACACAACACTCACTCTGTCACAACACCCAGCCACACATCACAGGGCGAGACGCGGAGGGAAGGCGAGAGAACCAGAGATCGAAAGGAGACGAGACAAACAGAGAAAGGGCTAGGGAATGGAAGATGGGACTAGACACCAAAGACCAACGACTGCTCACGGAACAGGTGACCCCTCTCTGACCAATGGCGATCACTCATTGATAACCAATGCCTTTCCTTCGATCACACGATGTCGTCGTCGAAGCACGAATGTTCTCGATGTGATCGCAGTTCCAGTGTCAAGGGCCTAAAGGTGTCCTGGTGTGCTTGTTTTTTGACAGAACTTTCATCAGGAGATGTTTAGAAGGTTGCAGATCTGTTAGTAATCTATGGGCATTATCCAGTTAGAGAGGAGTGTTTTTATTAGGGATTTAGCCACTGCTCGCGGTGTGTGTATCCACTGTTTAAGTAGGTGTGTGTGTGTGGGGGGGTTTGTGTGAGTAGGTCTGTGCGTGTGCAGGCAATGTGTGAGTAAGCGTGAGGTCATTTATACAAGGCCCATATAATAGGACAGTGTTCTCTACAGAGTGTGTGTGTGTGTGTGTGTGAGAGAGAGAGAGACAGTGTGTGGGCAGATACACACACACACACACACATACACACACATATAGACATCTTTAAAAAACAAGAATTGCCAGAACAACAGGAGTGGGGCCTCGTCCAATGGTTGCCGGCCTGGAAAGACACCATGTGGATCTTATTGGTCGGTTATTCACTGAGGGAATTTATTGGCTGTTAACACTTCCCTATCACACAGGGCCCGTCGCTCCACAGCCCCGGAGCCTAGCACTGGCTGTGGGAGAGTGTTTTCATTCTTTAGAGGTGAAAACAGTGTGTACGTGGTGTGTGTGTGTGTGTGACGAGTGCTTTCTATTCATTGAATGAAAACGGACACCGTTCCTCGTTCTCTGTGTTTCCCTCTGCTTTTACTCTGTAGTTGCCTGTCGACATGGTAACTACAACACTGCCAGGACCTCCAGACCACATGAGTGGAAACCCTCCCCGAGAACGATGCCATGTCTGTTTACCGTGTATCTGTGTGTGTGTGTATGTGTGGCTGTTTATGTACGTGTATGACTCCGTGTGAGCATGTGTGTGTGTGTGTGTGTAGGGGCTGCTACAGCGAGCGGACGTGTGTTTGCCTTGGGCAGAGTGCGTTTGTCTTCTCAGCAGCGCGTGGCCCTTTGCCCGGCGATCCCACCGCGTCGGGGGCCCCCGGCAACATGAAAGAGAGGGCCCTCTCTCGCCCCTCGCCCCTCACCTGTGACACTGGGGGTCCGGGGGCCCAGGTTGGACTCAGTCATGCCGGGGCTACGGCCCAGCCCAGCCCTCCCCCACAGCCCTCCCCCCCCAGCAGAGGCCCGCGGCTGGGACCGGTCCGAGACCGGGACCTCTTCCCACGTCCATCCCCAGAAAAACCCAGGGGATCCACAGGCAGAGAAAGAGCGACCGGCGGTCACCAGGGGCGGGTAGATCAGAAGGCCGGGTCGACATGGTCGGCACTGGCAGGGGCCGTGTGATTCCAACGTTCCTAAGTCTACCCGGGTCCAGACCCCCCCCCCCCTCCTCCCCCTCCCCCCACACACACCCCTTTTCCCCAACTCATGAAGTCTCTAAACCGCAAAAACGCCGGAGCACGCTGCCAAAAACAGTCCTCCCTTTTTATTTAGGGGGGGGGGGGGAGGGAATTACAGAGGCAGCCGTTACAATGCAGAGTAGAGTTTCTGAAGCAGAGAGGCAAGGATTTTTTTTATACACAACCTCGACCACAAACTCGCACAAACTCTGACATGTCGCCTTAAACTGTGCCAGCTGTCTAAATATTACCGCCCGGGCTCCAACACAGGTCCTCTTTTACTCTGTCTTTGAACTCTCCATCGTACGACTCCAGCCCCTAATGCTGCCTGGCGTTTATAAACCAGAGAAACTGATGTTACCTCCGCCACAAATTAAGGAGGCATTCCTAGGTTCAGGGGCCAGGAATGTTTTCCACACAGGTCCTGTAGTGGAACAGTTGACTTTGACTTCCGGTGCTAACAGGGGGCAGCCCTGGGACAAAATACTAGTCTTCTGTCATGTACCCTGGTGTGCACTTGATTTATACACCCGAACAACAATCGAAACCAATGCAACAGCTCCAGAAGTGCCAAACCAAGATGAATGCAAGACAGGGGCAAATCCAGGGACAAATCCTTGAAAAATGTATTCTTCGACTTATTTCAATACGTATTGGACAGATGTTTTTGCCTGTGTGGTCTGTTTGATTTTTATTGTGGTTTTCTAGGTTGTTCAGTTCCGTCTTAGGCCAGAGGAAAATTGCCCTCAGAGTTCCAGAGGTCAACCAGGTGGACCATCCTCAGCCCAGACACGGCTGCTGGACACATGGGGACATGGGGGATGGCCCTCACGCACTCTTCATCCCCCAGGCCTCTCTCTCTCTCTCTCTCTCTCTCTCTCTCTCTCTCTCTCTCTCTCTCTCTCTTGCTCTCTATCTCTCTTTCTCTCTTTCCGTTTCCACGCCTCCCGTGAATTCACAACGGTTCACCCAAAACTGCAGATAGCAGCCGCACAGCTGTGTCACTGTTTATATTGACACTCTCAATATTCTCTATGAACACTCGCAGCGTCACCTCAAACAGCGGAGCGTGACTGAAAAAGAAACACGTCAACGAAAGGACGGGAGAGAGAGAGAGGCCGAGAGAGAGAGAGAAACCCTGGGTTTGACTCATCCACAGGATGGGGGCAGTGTGTCTGTATCAGCGCACGACAGTTAGCGACTTCAGCGCCGAGGGTGGCAGCGAAAACCTGTGTCTTTCACTATGAGTGGTTAGCTCGGGATTCTCACCTCCCATCGTGCGCGTGCGTACGTGCGTGCGTGCGTGTGTTTGCGAGGGAAGAGAAGCGAAGCCCCATTGTAAGACTCTCTGTGGTTGAAACAACCACACATCCGGCAGCAAGCCCGCTCTCCCCTACGATGAAGCACTCTGTTCGAGCACTGGGTTTGCACACTGCAACCGTGGCACACAAACACCCTCCCCCAGATAAGGTAAGGTCCAACAAATTCTCTTGCAGATTCTTCTTTATCGTGTCACAACGGCTGGAATCTTTCGATACACTTCCAAGTGTTTCCGATGGCACCACACCATGAGCCCAGAGACCACAGTGGAGGGACTGGGTTGGTACACACCCAGAAGAGCTCCTCTCAGCTATATACTTCTAGACCATTCCTCAGCTTCATGTAATGAACTGTTCGGGGAGCTGTAGAGCACCACAAGTTAGGAAACGTCCAATATAAGTGGTGGAAAGAGGGATAGAGGAGAGAGAGAGGGAGAGGGAGAGAGAGAAAGAGAGAGAGAGAGAGAGAGAGAGAGAGAGAGAGACAGAGAGAGACAGAGAGAGACAGAGAGAGACAGAGAGAGACAGAGAGAGAGAGAGAGACAGAGAGGGAGAAAGAGAGAGCGAGACCGGAAAAGTAAGAGAGGAGAGACAGAGATAAAAGAGAGAGAGAGAGAGAGAGCAACAGAGAGGCAGAGAGGGAGAAAGAGAGACAGAAAAAGAGAGAACGAGAGCAGGAGAGAGGTGGAAGGGGAATATTTCAGGGTGGTCTCTTGACTGTCCAAATATATGGGGTAAAAACAGACTAAACTGCAGGTGGGTGGCTTCAGGGAGTCACACACGCGCGCGCACACACACACACACGCTTACACACACACACACGCTTACACACACATGCCCACACACATTCACATGCCCACACGCACACAAACGCCCCCCCCCCCCCCCCCACACACACACATACATGCCTCCACACACACACCTAATGGTGTGTTTGTGTTTGAGTGCCATGCAACATTTAGAGTGGGTATAACCCAATGAGGCAACATGCTAACCAGACACAGGAAAGTAGCACTTCTGCCTGTCTGTGTTAGTCTTAGCTGGTAAGGAAGAGGAAAAGAGAGGTCTGTGCATTGGTGTGGCAAGATGATTGAGTGTTTGTCCAGTAGGCCAGCCAGACACAGTTACTGTGGTAAGAGCAGGGGGTCTAGGTAGGAATAAGTGGTGTCTTGTTTAAGTACTGATGTGGAGACCGTTTAGGGCATCGCGTATTTCTACTTCGACCCTGTAGTCTGTTCCACTCACCAGTCCAACTCTATAACTCCTGCCCCTATTATGTATTTGCATGAAGGATGCATGAATCGTGTTGTGTGGTAGGTTAGACGCATGCTGCGAGTCGGACTGATCAGATGTCCGCGTGTGCGTCTGTGTGTCCGTGTCTCCGTGTCTCCGTGTGTGTGTGTGTGTCACGGTGACGTTGGTTTAGGGCCTGAATGACACGCCTACAGAGGTGGCACATGGGAATGGAGTTTTAGAGGACGGCTCCGGTCTCTACTGTGAAGATTTACTGTTAGACACACACGCGCGCACACACACACACCCACTTGCGCCGGTACAGTGGTGGCGTTGTTCAAAGCTGTGGGTGTTCTTCAGAGCCATCCATTAGGCTAGCTCTCTGCTTTCATGATGCAGCTCGACAGCATGCTTTATTAGTGGGGGTAATTACACACACACACACGCACGCACACACAGACACACCACACGCGCGCACACAGTGTGTGTTTTATTAGTGGGGGTAATTACGTGGCTAGATGGGGGGTCTTGAGGCTGCAAAGTAAACCTCAGGCCCACATTACCCCTTCATCATCTACCTCAGGAGCTAACTTCAAACACAACGCTTTGCTCCCTGCAGCTCAGAAGATGTTTCTCCCCTGGTTAAACACAGGTTCTATGAGTACGCACAGACACACACACACACACACACACATACACGATACTATAGATGCACGGTAAGTATTCACCTGCTTTCATTCATTGTCTTCACTCAACGTTACCAAAACCTCATATCGATACCAAGAAGACCTCTCCCTTTTAGCCACAACTTTTAACTGTGTATCTGTGTGCGCACGTGTGTGTGCGCACGTGTGTGTGTGTGAGCTCTCGTGACTGAGCATTCTCAGGTCCCAGGCGACTGGCTCAGGTCCTTTTAAGGTCAAATCTGATGAAATCACAACAAGGCAATAAACAGTTTACACTGCGGCGGTTGATCTCCCGGGTGGACACAGTCTCACACGTTCTGAGGACGTTTTCGCCTGAACGTGAGGGAAGACGGAAACATTCCCTCGGCAAACCCATCCCCGACGGAGCGGGCGGCAAAGAGATGGTTTGTGACGACCGCGATGTGACGACGAGGCGAGCGAACTAGATCCCTTCAAAATGGTGGCTCCTTTTCCTGGGATCCTTGATTCATTTGTTGGAATGGAATGTCCCTTGTGAAATACCTCCTCGCAAACGTTGGCCTCTCTCCAGACCTCATCTGTCGAGAGCGTCGGGGGACAACATCTGCCCACGGCGGGAGGCTCCGTCGTGTCATGATGTCACCACTCCAGAGCCGTGTTGTGATAGAAGATAATCGCTCTGTTGTCCACGACCACTGTACGTGGGCCTGTGTTTCCCTGGGTGCCTGGAGACAGCACGTCCGACCGGAGGACACTATTCCCAGCCTCGTCAACCGGGGCAGCAGGGTCTACTGGAAGCTTTTGGGGGCCATGTGGTTTCTGTTAGTTTCTAGAAGCGTCCAAGAGAGAACTGACAAACGTCTTTTTCTATCACTCGAACCCGCATCTTCTGTGGCAGTGGATTCGGTTACTGTGTGAGACCGTGCTACCCCTGCGGACTGCTATTTCGTTGAGCTCTGTTGGTTTGAATACATGATTGAGGAGAGCCAAGTTTGCACAGTCAGCTCATAGGGGTGGTCCTTTTGACTGTGAATAGTCGCAGAGGCCGTTAGAGAAAACTCCCCTGGTAGACAGATTCTGTGATTTAGACGCAGTCGCAGGTCGGTTCACACCTTCTCACTCAAACTAGAATCGAAACAAATGCTCCCATCTCCGGATGACTTTACCGGCTCCACTTGTCAAACAACAAAACCGTTTCTGAAGGATGTGAAAACAGACTCACTTCCACATTTCTCTCTTGTCTTTTGTGAAAATGATATTCAACCAGACGTTAAAGACATTGGTTTGGTAAAAGGGGATTTGGCTTCACCGGTGTTAATAGCGTTTCATCCAGAAGCGTCATCCATCTGAGATGGTTGAAGCAACGAGGGTTGCACAATTTGAGAAAAACAAGTATCAAAGCCTACTACAACCACTTCCTCTGATACCGTTGATGCATATACACCCACCCACACACACACACACACACACAAAACCCACACACACACACACACACTACAATACCGTTACAAACAATGAGCCCTAGACCTGTTTTCTCTCTCAGTTTTTTCCCCCCTTGATGTTCACCAAACCTCATATTGATACCAAGCGGACCTCTCCCTGTCTCCCACAGCTGGTTATTGTGGTGCTTTTGCACCCTGTCAACCCTGCCTCTGCATATGCTGCACTGTTTCCTGGGCCCCGGAACGAGCGGGGCTGACTGTATTAAGAACAGGAGCCACGGTGAGGTGTTAAGAGAAGTGGATCGACGCGTCGAACAGTTGTGATGAGAAGCTTGGCTTTTCACCCGAGGTTTTCTTCTCGCTGCATGGGCCAACATCAAGGGTACTGTTGCCCCTTGACCCAAGCTGTGGCCTAAACTGTAGCCCCAACCCATGGCCTTGCTTGAATTCCTGGGCTTTAGATCTGCAGGTTAAACCAGTCCTGGCTATCTCCAGTCAGTCAAATGTCAGCGGGGAGTTGTGAGTAGGCTGACACAGAGTGATGTGAGGAGAACGTGTAGAAGGATCTGGCTGGACTGGAAAACTCTGTCCAACCCCAAGGCCTAGCCTCATGCCCAAGCCAAGTAGCCCTGGCCCGTCCCCAAGTTTAGGTTGTTGTCAAATGTCCCAGTCCTAATCCCAAACGGAACTCCCTAGCCCCTAAACTCCACCCCCCTGTCCTAACCCCCAACCCCAGGCCAGAGGTTTGACCACAGACACGCAGACAAAGACAGCTTCACCAGCCTACCACCCCCTCCTGACCACTAACTCTGTTATTCCTCTCTGGCTGGCTGGCTGGCTGGCCGACTGGCTGGCTTCTGTTTACATACCAACACATCCTCCAAACATAGCAAACACAACATCCACCATGTCGACTCATTTTGATGGTATCACTGTGTTATTGGAGACAGGATCAGAGAGAGATAGAGAGATGGAGGGAGAAAAACTAAATGAAAAGAGAGAAGACCCCAAAAAAACACTTCTTTGGAAATGTTATTTCCAAATGCTCTTCCTCACCCGTGATTTCTTGTCTCTCAATTTCTCACCTGTCAATCCCTCTCTCTTTCTCGTTCTCTCTCTCTCTTTTTCTCCCTCCCTTTCATGCTCCCCTTTGGTTGGGAACCTGTGGAACATTCTAGAACAGTGCTGATTAGTGGTCTTGGTCTGGCCACCAGCACCTGCTGTTGTGTTTGGAGTTGGGCTCCCAACTACAACCTCAGACTATACAGGCCTCTATTACCCAGAGTACCCCACCACAGGCAGCTCAGGCTCTGGGCCAATGGGAATTAGACTTTCTTGAGGAGGAGGCTAGGAGGAGTGCTTGTGCCTCTTGAAAATGTCATCTTGGCATTTCCATCTGTTCATCAAACTGAACTGGGGGACAAATGACAGCAAAAAGGATTTGAACATAAATCTAAAACTCTCTTTGGATTTGTTTGTGTGGTTCCATATATAATGGTCAGAGAGAACCATTAAGGACTCTGAACAACATTACATGGGTTCTACCCGGAACCTTTGTATTCCACAGAGAACCCTCAGAAGGTTCATCTATGGTTCCTTACGGGTTCTTTAGTTTAGCCTATAGACAGGAGGCTTTGCTCTGCTCTCTAAAAGCTGGGTTACGCAACCTGGAGGAAGTGGAGGCATGCACAGGGTGGTACAGAGAGAGCCGCTGAGAGAACAGCAGAGGGAGAGAGAAACAGAGAGAAACAAGTACTGGCCTGGCACCCTCTTCTGCCCAATCTCTCTCTCTCTCTCTCTCTCTCTCTCTCTCTCTCTCTCTCTCTCTGTCTGTCTGTCTGTCTGTCTGTCTGTCTGTCTGTCTGTCTGTCTGTCTCTCTCTCTCTCTCTCTCTCTCTCTGTCTGTCTGTCTGTCTGTCTGTCTGTCTCTCTCTCTCTCTCTCTCTCTCTCTCTCTCTCTCTCTCTCTCTCTCTCTCTCTCTCTGTCTCTCTCTCTCTCTCTCTGTCTCTCTCTCTCTCTCTCTCTGTCTCTCTCTCTCTCTCTGTCTCTCTCTCTGTCTCTCTGTCTCTCTCTCTCTCTCTCTCTCTCTCTCTCTCTCTCTCTCTCTCTCTGTCTCTCTCTCTCTCTTTCTCTCTCTGTTTATCTCTAGGAGATAAGTGATGGTGAGACTTGTGGAGAGGCTGACTGGTTACTGCTCCCTGGCGCTAATTTCTACTGTGAAAGTTCACAAGGTCAAGTTCAGGGAGGTAGATACCCGAGGCTTGTTTTGGTTTGACTCGACCCCCTTTCCTTTCCTCGAACTGCAGATTACAGAGAGACAAAGATTGTTTTCAAGAAAACGTCAAAGCTCCTCGGTCAAAGGAGTGGCCCGCGAGATGGTATCACTCGATACGAACGTGTTCTCTCCAGGATTTCCACGTGGCCCACTCGCGGCCTGTTCTCGACCGTGTGTTTCGGTCAGGTGTTTCCCGTCCTTCACACATGGCTTGTGTATGTGGTGCTGTATTTATTGTCAGCGTGTGTATAAACACACACACACACACACACAGCTTTGTGACTATACTGTCCGGCGCGGTCTGTTTAGATTTGGGGGAGAGAGAGCATCTGGACGTTCGGGCAGGCAAACACAACTGTGGCCTCCTACGCCTCTTAATGTATGGGGGAGAGAGTCATGGAGCCGGGGGGGGGGGAGGGGGGGTGGGTGGAGGTGCAGATGGGAGGAGAGAGTGGGAGGAGGGAAGGGGGAGAGGGTGGCAGGAAGAGAGGGTGTGGTGTGAGAAACAAGGTTTGAGGATGAAAATAACAAGGAATGGGCGCAAAGGAAAGAGGAGGGAGATAGAGGAGGGAGGGAGGGGGCAAAGGAGTGCAACGGTACAGAGGTGAACAGCGCACGAGAGGGGGAGAGGGGGGAGAGGGGGGAGAGGGGGAGAGGGGGGAGAGGGGGAGAGAGGGAGAGGGGGGAGAGAGGGAGAGGGGGAGAGGGGGGAGAGAGGGCTTTGAGAGTAGGTGAGACAGAGAGCGAGAGAGCCCAGAGACGGCAGAGAAACAGTTGAAGGGAGGATGGAGAGTGGGAGAAGGGATGAGAGAAGGAGGAAAGGAGGGAAGGAGGAAAGGAGGGACAGAGGAATGGGGATTGCTCCATGCTGTCTGTGAGAGGGCTGCCAGCTCCCGTTGGCCACACATCTGTCTCACATTAGGGCCCCTCGCATGATGAAACCAGCCGTGCCATTGGTCCACCTCCCTCGCTGCAGCCAATCCGGAGCGAGGGGGAGACATAACACTCCGCCCCCACCCTGCAGCTCGCTAACAGCTGTGTGGGTTTCCCCCTCTGTATCCATGACTACCTAGTTTCCTCACAAAACAAACCCCTTTCACTCATCTGTTTCTCCTCACTTTCTCTCGCACTCCCTCTCTCTCTCTTGCTCTCTTTTCCCTGCGTGTTACATCACATCTCATGTCCTCCACTCCACTCCCCCCCTCCAGCTCCTCTCTCCCTTTTTTGCTCTCTCTTTTTTCCCTCCCTCCCTCCCTCCCTCCCTCCCTCCCTCCCTCCCTCCCTCCCTCCCTCCCTCCCTCCCTCCCTCCCTCCCTCCCTCCCTCCCTCCCTCCCTCCCTCCCTCCCTCCCTCCCTCCCTCCCTCCCTCCCTCCTTCCCTCCCTCCCTCCCTCCCTCCCTCCCTCCCTCCCTCCCTCCCTCCCTCCCTCCCTCCCTCCCTCCCTCCCTCCCTCCCTCCCTCCACTCCCGCCTTCTCCCAGGTCATCGTAGCGTTGAAGTGAGGTCACCGTGGACGAGAGGGTTATGAGCAGACAGCTGCAGGTGACCTCAGCCTCTGGGGACGTGCAGTCCGCTGGACGCGACCCCTCCCTGCGTCACGGCCTCCCAGCCGCCAGCGGGACGCGCACGTCTGTGGTCCTGTGGCTCCCGAGTTCCAGAACTATGACTTCGACGGGTTCTAGAAGCATGCGAGGCCCATTGACGTCAGTAGTGATGTGTTGCAAATAGAACCCCTCCTCTCCAGATGAATTAGAGAGTTCGACGTGCTGCCAGTGACTGAGACAGGACTTCAAACGCAGCCTCCTAAATAAGTCCCTCTTGAAAACAAAACTAATTAAATTCTGTGGCTATCTCCGGGGAGAGAATGAATACAGTTCTGTTGCGCTTCTCCTTCTCTTCACAACTGGAGTGGTACGCCAGCCTGCAAGCGTGGTCTTGCTCAACAATGTCATTTCTAACTGCAGTTCTAGGAACCTGCACCTGAGGTAGCCTAGCTGTAGATGTGGTAAGTTTTACCACAGAGGGTGGTTCCTGGAAGTGTCTGGTTATAAACAGGAAAGGTAGAGAGAAGCTGAGAGTTGCACCCTTTTGAGTAAAAGGCAGGCAAGGAATGTGTTTTCTGTGTTTTACAAAAGTTGAGCATTGTTTTTAAACAGGTAGGTATGCAGGGTAGTTGGACTGAGAGATTCCTGCAGTCAGACAGGTAGACAGGGAGGGTGGGTAGGTGTAGCACCGTCCATGTAGCACGTAGCATGTCGCACGTAGCACGTAGCTGACTGAGCTTCTGCAAGGAGGGCTGGGGTTAAGAGGTGCTGAGAGTTGTGGGCTGATGCCGAAGACAGGAAGGCAGGGTAGGGTTGCTAGGTAGCTCAGGCCAGATGTCCCCACCACACTGGTAGGCCACACCTGACACCACAGCTCTGATCAACAAGCTGGCTAAGGAGCAAGTGCTCTGCGGTTAAACTGGAGGGGACTCGAACATGTACACAAACTCGACTTCATAACATTTCGGTCCGCTTCTTTTTTTCTTCTCTCCTGTGGTGACACAGAGCTGTAGAAAAACACTTAAAGATGAACAACATGGCCGTGTTTTGATCCCAACGGTCAAAACCGCTAACCTGCTGCTTGTATGGGGATGGTACACTCATGGCTTTCACTTCTCCTTTTGTGAGACATCTCAGGGTTTGGCTTCAGTCGACTCCCCACGCTATTTGCCTTCCACAGCATCCCCAGTGTATGCAATAACACTTCTCTCTCCAAGGGGTCACTTCATTTGACATCTGATTTATATTTTGTACACCCATGAGCTTTCTCTTTACCTCTGGGGCCACAGACACGACAGAATCCCTTACCGCGATGACATATTCATACCGCAGCATATCATCACATCACACACTTACACACCCACAGGAATGTTTAGACCTGTGAAGACACACAATTTGATCCCACGCACAATCCTGTTTTCCTTAACCCTGAATCAAAATCTTTACCTTTTTGATGTACAAATTACAGTTGTACATCAAGGGTCAGATATACTAAACTTAAGCATAACCGTAAACAAACCTGACATAAACCTAACCCTAGCTCCTAACCCCAACCATAACCCTTAACCCCTTAAACCCCCTGGAAATAGCACTTGAGTTTTGGCCGACCAGGATATTGTCCCCGAAAGGATAGTTAAACAAGACCACACACACAAACACACTCTCACATTTACATGAATGCAGTCAGGAGGACAGACTGAGTTTGTGTGTGTGTGTGTGTGTGTGTGTGAGTGTGTATGTGTGTGTGTGTGCGCGTGTGTGTGTGTGTATACGAGCCTTTAGGGTATGTAACACAATTCTCAACTGATGTAATCTGACAGGTGAACCAGTTGGTCTAGTGACCTGTGTGGAATGTAACCTGTTTTGTAGACCATCAAAATATCTTTGAAAAGTTGAGTTAAAAATAGCGTCAAAAACAAAAAAAACAAATTTGATTCTTGTATAGAACAGAAAAAAAGGTCTATTTGTGACCAGGTTCATATTATTTACAGTAAATGCTACTTCTTTCAACCACAGTTATCTCAACTTCAAATGGTTTAAACCACAGCATGACCATAACCCAAATGGCCACACATGACCACAGAGTGCCACACCTGAGCCTGACCCTGACCCTGACCCTGAGCCTGACCCTTGATCCTCACCGCTCTCAACACAACAGGTGTTGACACATCTGTGGTCGTAGGCTTCTGAGACTGACACAACCCACGGTGCGACCAGGTTGAACAGAAGGAGTTAACTGTACACCCCACACACACATACACACACATCTACAGTCAGTGGGGCACCCTTAGGAACTCAGACGGCGATTCGTCATGGCGACAGGTATTTTGACAGATCAGATGAAACATGCCGACAGACTTGTTGACAGACCTGATGGCCTAGTGACAAAGGGAATCCCTGGAAAAGGCCACAAGAAGCCAAAGTTCATCCCGCAATCTTAACCTCTATCAAACGAACCTGCAACTTGAAATTCTACAGTGGTAGTGGTATGTGTGTGAGTTTGTGAGTGCCTTTAGGCTATAGCACACAATTCTTAACTTTGTCATCTGACCAGTTGGTCTACTTGTTAGGAAGACAATTATGAAGACCTCTCTTCAAAGGTTACAAATAAATTCCTGCCCAAGAATAGACATTCAATACTTTGCATAGAACATACTGACGCAGTATAATACATTTGGGTCTATTTCCCACAGCGTCATCTTAACCCAAAGGGCCATGCCAGACCTCAGAGATCCACACCTGACCCCTGACCCTTGACCTTCTCACCCCAGCAGGTGTCGACACACCTGGGGACGTGTCTCCTGATCTTGTAAACAAGTCAGGATGGGAGCGGGCTCTCTTGTTAGGGGCGGGCCGTCACACCAGAGAGCGTTTAGGCCCCTAACCTTCACTGGCTCCCAGGGACCCTGTTACGGCCGTGTAACGAGGGAAAGCACGGGGGGGTTGGAGGCTGGATGGGCTGGCAGCACTCCAGGTATAACGAATGGAGCTCTGCCAAAAGCTGACACACACACACACGCACACAGACACATACTTTGACTTGCACCCTCTCTCTCTCTCTCTCTCTCTCTCTCTCTCTCTCTCTCTCTCTCTCTCCATCTCTTTCGATATCTCTCTACCTCTCTCTTTTCATACTCCGTCCTCCTTTCTCTCTCGCCCCCAGCCTGGCAGCAGAGCAGTGACCCAGGTCAGTGTTTTACATGTTTGGGTACCACAGTGAAGGACTCTGGGGGTCGGGCAGAGATTAGTCAGAGTAGTAAACATTCCTGTGTCCAGGTGTGGACCTGTAAAGTGCAGCTATGGTCCCATTAGGCAGCGCTGTTTTCCACTCAACCAAGGCAACGGACACAGCTCTCAGCCAGGCAACTCCTCCAGCTCTGGGGCCTGGGGCTGGGGTTGGGGCTGGGGTGAAGGCTGGGGCTGAGACAGAGGCTAGGGGCTGGGGTTGAGGCTGGGGTTGAGGCTGGGGTGAAGGCTGGGGCTGAGACTGAGGCTAGGGGCTGGGGTTGAAGCTGGGGTGGAGGCTGGGGCTGAACCTGAGGTTTGGGGCTGGGGTTGAGGCTGGGGCTGAGACTGAGACTAGGGGCTGCGGGTGAGGCTGGGGTGGAGGCTGGGGCTGAGCCTGAGGTTTGGGGCTGGGGTTGAGGCTGGGGTGAAGGCTGGGGCTGAGACTGAGACTAGGGGCTACGGCTTACACACACCCTCTATTCCCTTTACATGCTTTGCATTCAGAGTGAACAAATCCCTCCAGGCCTGTAGACATTACGGGCATGTTGGACCTTCTCTGCCTGGCAGGCTTTCACCCAGATCGTGAGAGTGAGACCCACCGTGTGTGTGTGTGCTATTGTGTGTTTATTCATGGCAGAACTCTGAAGAAGTGTGTATGTCGCATGCTAAATCTCCAAAAACGGCTTGTACCCTGAATTAAACTCCGACATGGTTTTTAAGCACAAGTGGATTTAGCTCTCCAAAATAGAGACAGGAAACATATTTCAGATCCATCCACGCGGGCAGTTACACCGCCCGGGAATGCAGGTTTAGGAGCGCACATATTTCAGTCCTGGAAAGACTTGTGTGGGAACCGTCTGAGAAAGAGAACCCGGAAAAAACTCTCACAGGCGAAGAATCTCATCTCAGGTCTGAGGGGGGTGGGGTGGGGGGGACGAGACACAGTAAACGACTACCTGAGTATCAACTTCCACAAAGTCCCAATCTTTCCACTCGGTGTCAAAGTAAATGTAATGTATTTGTGTGTGCGTGAGCGTGCGTGTGCTCGCGAGAGACAGAACATTTTTCCACATCGCTTTTCTTGGTGGGACGCAGAACTTGATCTGGGTTGCAACAAATCGGAAAAAGTCATCAGAGGCACCCACACCCACTATCACTCATCCGTGCAAGCGAAACAAAAACAAAAGGCCTGAGCCAAACACTGAGCCCCTAATGCCTCTGATTACGCTCAGGAGAGGAGGGCCTGGTCTGAGCATGCTCAGGAGAGGAGGGCCTGGTCTGAGCATGCTCAGGAGAGGACGGCCTGGTCTGAGCATGCTCAGGAGAGGAGGGCCTGGTCTGAGCATGCTCAGGAGAGGAGGGCCTGGTCTGAGCATGCTCAGGAGAGGAGGGCCTGGTCTGAGCATGCTCAGGAGAGGAGGGCCTGGTCTGAGCATGCTCAGGAGAGGAGGGCCTGGTCTGAGCATGCTCAGGAGAGGAGGGCCTGGTCTGAGCATGCTCAGGAGAGGAGGGCCTGGTCTGAGCATGCTCAGGAGAGGAGGGCCTGGTCTGAGCATGCTCAGGAGAGGAGGGCCTGGTCTGAGCATGCTCAGGAGAGGAGGGCCTGGTCTGAGCATGCTCAGGAGAGGAGGGCCTGGTCTGAGCATGCTCAGGAGAGGAGGGCCTGGTCTGGATGCGGGGCCGTGTGTTTGGACAGTGTTTTCCTGGGGGTCTGCTACGTTGTGTGTTTGTGTTGGGTCCGAATCGTGTCACAGTGGCAGGCAGCAGGAGGGAACCCCAACACCCCCCCCAGCTTCACCCTAAACCCCCCTCCCGCCCTCCTAATCCCAACCGCGACACACCCCCCCCCCCCGCACACACACACACACAACCGTCCTGCCCCACAAGGGAAGCCAGCCATGTCTTGATTAGGGAAGTCTTAGTGATTAGATGATGTATTGTGTACAGTGCTTTTCTTGGAATGTGCACACACTCACACACACGCACACACACACTGATTGTGTAACTGGCGTCTTCAGGGTCCCTCGTTCCCTTGGCAGAAGGCTGGCCAATCGGGGGGCATGTTGTTGGAGAAGCTGCTACACTCCGCCACATTGGTAATCTGTCACTGGCATTTCTGGCAGCCTCCGACGGGCTTCTCTGCCCCCGCGAGCCTCAAACTGCGAGGCTGGCACGGGGCGGGAGTCCGACACTCCTTCTGGATTTCCCCCCTTTCGATAAAGTCCAAATGCCTTTGCTATGGAGTGTAGTTAGGGAGGGATGAATGGAGGGATGGAAGGCTGGTGATTTCTGAAGTGTTAAACGAGGCCACTAACCAGAAACAGGCTGGTATGGAAAGACGTGTATATGCTCACACACACGCACGCACATCTCCTGACGCCATGAACGCACTCCTCATCATTAAGAGTCATTAAGATCTGATTTAGACCATCCATTCAGACCTAGGAGGCAGCGTACAGGCCTAGGAGGCAGCGTACAGAACTAGGAGTCAGCGTACAGGCCTAGGAGGCAGTGTACAGGCCTAGGAGGCAGCGTACAGGCCTAGGAGGCAGTGTACAGGTCTAGGAGGCAGTGTGCAGGCCCAGGAGGCAGCGTACAGGCCTAGGAGGCAGTGTGCAGGCCTAGGAGGCAGTGAAGGATACAGTGCTCAGAGGATGTGGCGATCCAGACGATCCTCAGTTGTCTCGTAGATGGCCTCATGGCCTCGGTGTGGTCACCACCGCATGCGGCCAGGGAGAGAACGCTTTGCGGAAATCACGATCCAACATTGGCTGTGAGCCCGGCTGGACCAATGAAACATCAAGAGGTCCAGTCACCTCTGAGACATCACATTGGATGAAGACGTCGGCACATTCCTAATCTGATATAGATAGACCCAGAGATGGGTCAGAGGAGAGAACGGTTTTACGCGTTCCGACCGGACCCAATGTGCCGATTTCAAGAAACCGGCTTCATGTTTTAGTGAGAAGCCTGCTCTGGAGAGTTTAATGAGAATGTTGAAACAAAATATTGTGCAATATAATAATATAAGTGTCACAAACTTTAATGTCCTCACTGTGCCTGTCAAACTGGGTTGAACCACCACTGTGTTACTGTGAGTAAACGTACAGTCAGACTTTTCAGTTCCCCTTTGAGACGATGAGTAACAGTCGAGGTCTATAGTGGAGAGCCCGGGGATAACAGTGACTGTCCACAACCCCTCCGCTCTCTCCTTATATACCCGCCCTTAAAATAACCTCGCTCCCATTGGCTGAGAAGACATCCTCGCAAAATCACTGGGGCCAATTAGAGAGTAACAGTTCCTGTTCAGAGAAAGATGTTTCCTGTTGATAGTGGCATGCCGGGGCCCCGTTGTGCTGGCGAGATGACAGTGTTTTCATGACCTTTGGCAGCCTCTGGAAACCTTGACGGCGATAGCGCCGTGTGCTGGGGTTCGTACACATGGGCTGCCTGGCCGCGTGAGACTCAATGTTTTGGTCCGAAGGTAAACATGGAGTAGCAATGTGCCTCGGTCTACACACACGTGTCCCACCATGCACTGGTCAGAAACACTGGCACAGGGCCTAACATTCTCTCTCTCTCTCTCTCTCTCTCTCTCTCTCTCTCTCTCTCTCTCTCTGTCTCTCTCTCTCCCTTTGGATCTCTCTTCCTTCTCTGTTTCTCCTTTCGTTCTTCCTTTCTTTCGCTCCCTCACTTTCTCTTTCTGTCTCTCTTCTTTTTTGAATCCCCCCATCTCTTCTCTTTCGTCCCCCGCTCCCCCCCTCCCCCCTCTCTCTTCATTGTTTGAGCTCGTCAGCTCTTTCCAGGAACATCCACGACGCAGTTAGGAATTGTGCTCTGCTTATCGTACATCAGCCAACAGGGCCCTGACCAGTCTGGGGGGCTGCCGCCCTCTCTCCTCCACCTCAACCTCCATCTTGGCCTTTGAGGGGTCATGACCCTGTAGGAATCTGGCCGGCTGGCTTAATTAGTCTTCCGAACCCCTAGGCGATTAACCAGCGGCTATCTTCCAGCCGTCACAGATTAAATTCCACAGTTCTAGAACGTTCCGCCCCTATTTCCACACAACAGCCACGCGGTGTCGAGGATGACTCCGCGTGTCCCGCGTTCACGCCGTTCCGGAACCCAGAGAGAACCGGCCCGCCCAGGAAAAAGGCTCCGATGCGATCCCTGGTCATGCACGGACCCATTTCCCTCGTTCTTGAATCATTTCCCCTCACTCGTCGACGGGCGGACGGCTCCATGTAAACACGCGCCTGGGGGAGGAAACGCCGTCTGGGGCGGTATGTTCACCGTATACATTTACATCAGTGCCCCGGCTCACTTCAAAACAGACGCTGTGTAGATGGGAGCCCGTGAACATGAGGTCCTTCTAGAACTGCCTCGAGTTCCTCTGAGGACAGCGAGATAGCTCCTACAGGCTCGCACCTCCTACAGACCCAGCATTACTTCTCTGGCCAGTGCTGTCATATATGGACCCATGCGTTACGGCAGACCTGGGCGTTTTACGGCTGTTTTGATGGTTAAGCTGCAGACCCAGATGAACCCCAGTCTTTCGTATAGCTTACATTTACATGTAGTCATATAGCAGACGCTCTTATCCAGAGCGACTTACAGTGAGTGCAGGGACATTCCCCCCGAGGCAAGTAGGGTGAAGTTCCTTGCCACATTTTGCGCAGCCGGGGATTGAACCGGCAACCTTCTGATTACTAGCCTGATTCCCTAACTGCTCAGCCACCTGACTCCTATCTACCTCAGACATTCAACCAGACTTCAATGCACTTGTTCGAGCCCAAGACAGACTGGATTTCTCTCACTGAGTAAGAAAAACTGAACTCAACTGGACAACATCAAAAGCACTTATTGCTTTTGTATAAACTTACTCAATTGCTGTTCTTTAACATACTTCTTATGTATTCTTGTGAAAGTTTAAAGGTGTGTTAAAAAAATAAAATGACACTTTTGACATATTTGCATAGCCTCAGTGTAACATGTACTGCCAGTAGCAGCTCAAAACCATATAATTTACTGTTTTTTATAAAATAATACAATAAAAATGTAGCAGAATTAAGTTCAGCCTATTGCTTCGGCCCGCCAAAACGGTCCCAATTTCTCATGTGGCCCTTCAGGAAAATGAATTACCCAGCCCTGCGTTATGGACATGATAACATTCAGGATGTATGAATCGACTATTATCGCACAGTCTGTCCTTGTTAATCCTTGCATCTTATCACTGTGCTTTCAACATAATTATAGTCATTATATACACAAGGCCTGGAGTTTTAATTTTTTACCCAGCACGCAGTCCTGCTCCTCCTTACTTTATTGTTCGTTTTGTAGAAGCATTGTGGGTACATTTTTTCTCCCAAGCACACTGTGTACAGGTTGACTCACCGCTGCCTGTGGCAATGCAACTCCCAGTTCTAATATTGGGTAACTGTTTATAAACTATACCGATGCACCACCGCAGCCTCATGTTGCACGTTCGTCAAATGTTTTCACAGTGATTGGAGTTGAGGAGTAACGTTACAATGTCATCTCATTTCCCATTCAAAGTTGGAGGTAGATGCACTAGAATTGCTCTCTGTGTTTCATATCCGTGTGCGTGTGTGTTTGGGATTGTTGGGCATGAGTGCACAACTTGTGGGCTGACGTGAGAGGGAGAGGGAGAGAGAGAGAGAGAGAGAGAGAGAGAGAGGACAGGAAGAGAGAGGGAGAAAGAGAGAGGGAAAGACAGTGAGAGAGGGAGTGAGAGAGAATTGCCACAGATGAAAGACTTGTTTAAGAAATTTTCCCCAAAAAATGTCACTTGTTCAAAAGCTCAGAGTCACTCCAGATCAACAGAACCTCTCAGAGCCAGGGAAGAATCACTCCGATTTATCCTCCCAAACTCAAGCTTACACCACAGGAAGCTCTGGAATCAGGAAATGGTTGAATTCTGTTTCCTGTGTGCGTCTCACAGCCACTCAAACAGAAAAGTGAGCAGGGCAGTGTTAGTCTGTAAACACAGGACCACTAGTGTTCAGCTTCTCCCCCTTTCTCTCTCTCTCTCTCTCTCTCTCTCTCACACACACACACACACACATACACATACACATACACCCACACATACACACGCATGCATATACATTCTCTGTACCCTCTCCTAGAATGCAGAAAGAAAGTACTGTAGAGTACAGGCTAGCTTTGTACTAGGGGAAACTAATGTGTTTCCAAGCACCTTTCAATGCACAATACTACCTGTATGCTATTTGAAATACATACTGATATCAGGGCTTCTCATCTTCAGGACAATAGAAGCAAACGAGTCAAGTTGATCTCGACACGATTCTGATGTAACATTGCCTGTATGATGAAATACTTTCCTCTATGAGTAAGTGACACTCCGTGATGGTCAGTCACATTCTTCGCTTGACCCTTGTTTCAACCGTGTCCGATCACCAAAGGTCTCACCGCGGTCATCGTGCAGTCAACCTGACTGTAACCCTGACGATGAGAATGACGGTAAAAACGGCAACGACACTGTATCTAAGGAAGCCCTGTTTTAGCTGAGACAAATATCGGGTGTGTGTCGGAAGAGCTGAATCACAGCGGGAGGTCCGACCCTATGACCAACCATGCTTTTCTCTGTGATCTACATTTACATGTAATCATTTGTCAGGGACATTTCCCCCTGACGCAAGGAGGGTGAAGCGCCTTACCCAAGGACACAGCGTCATTTTGCACATTTGGGAATCGAACCGGCAACAATCTGATTAATAGCCCGACTCCCTAACCGCTCAGCCATCTGACCCCACACCTACGGGACGACTTCCCGACAGTGACCACAACGCACTGGGAAGCACGGGATCGCTCACAGGACGTGGTCAGCTTCCCAGGCTGGCCTGCGAGCGCAGCGCTGCCGTTCGGTCTGGACACATAACGACGGGTTCAACTCCCACGGTGTTCCGGCGGTCATAAACCTGAAAC
>NC_140376.1:7780000-7782500 GCF_054491055.1 Hypomesus nipponensis | reverse complement strand
CTATACTATACTATACTATACTATACTATACTATACTATACTATACTATACTGTCCATGACAAAAAGGTCTCTAGAACAGAGTTGGTTCAGGGGGACTGTTCTCATGATCAGGAAAAAGGATTCGACTACACCCCCTTGGTCTAAAGGTAGATAGCCAAGCTAGCTGTAGTAAATGGGAGACTAGTGGTTTGATCTCTCAAGAAGTCCATCCGGACATATGTTTCTGTCTTTATGGCTCAGTAGAGATAGCGTCTGTCGATGGTTAACCCACTTTATTGAATACGAGGAGGCGTGCTCGTAAGCTTTGTTATCTGCGTCGCGTTGGCGATTATAAAACCATTAAAGTTTGATTAGATTGTTGCGAAATCGTCAACAGCCAAGAGGTGTTGTCACAAACGGTGTTCGAAAGTAAAAACCTGTTATTTTCTGTTCCCTGACTTGGTTACCTGGTTACTGGATGACTGTTGTGGGTTTGATCTTACAAGCTGAGGTGATTGGAGGACAGACAAACCAGGAGGAAAAAAACAGGGTGATGTTGATGCTACGCACGCTCACATTCCTACACATTGTTTTGATGGGAACCACAACGGGGCAGAAAAAACATCTCTCCTTCTCTGTGCACCTTCTCTGTCTCTCTATCGCTCTCTCTTTAGCTTGTTATAACCTCTTCTCTCTTTTTCTCTCCGCCTTTCTTCAGCCCTCTTTTCACGTGTCTTTCTATCCTCCTTCCCTCTATTCTTTTTCTCTCTTTTTCTCTCCTTCTCTCTCTCTCTTTTTCTCTCTTTCTCTCTCTCTCTTTTTCTCTCTCTCTCGTGTTTGCCCAGTGAGTCACTCGTGTGGAGTGCACATATTTACAGAAGGCTCATAATCACAACATCACCAATGACATTTCAGAGCAGGAAACACAGCAGGAACCTCTACAGTACACACACACACACACAAAGAGTGCACCCAGTGATGGGGACAGATCAGTACTAACAGTGGTGGTGTTCTCTGTGTGGACAGGGCTGTTTGAAAAGGAGACTGATTCTCTTTGATCTCAGGCCTCGGATGGCGCATGATAACACCAGGCCTGATGACTGTACGGGCCCCCAGTGTGTGTGTGTGTGTGTGTGTGTGTGTGTGTGTGTGTGGGGGTCAGTGTGTTGCATGTGGAGGAATGAGGGAGGGCGGCTGGGCGTGTCCTGGGTGATGTGGACTCAATTAGGAGACCGAACTACTGTGGGGACACCCGCTGAGACAGAGAGAGAGAGAGAGAGAGGGTGGAGAGTGGAGAGGAGATGGAGTGTGTGTGTGTGTGCGCTGGTGTGTGTGCGTGCGTGCTGGTGTGTGCTGGTCTATGATGTGATCTACATAAACATGAAGGGTACAGAGTGCGCTACTAATTACTACTCATTAACCCCACAGACAGACAGACAGACAGACAGAGCCTTATCAGGCTCCACGGCCTTCTCTGGAAGCCAGGCCTGCCCTTGCAACATCAAGTAACTCAAAACTCAAAAGACGTCAAGTGGAAAATAAGATTTGCAGTATTCCTGTGTGTGTATGTGTACACATACTGTACATACAAAGGGTTCCTCCTTGAACACACATGCACACACACACACACACACACACACACACACACTCTTGTAAACACAGTGAGTCTTTAGATAGACAGTCAGTCAAACAACAATGTAAGCTATGGACCGAGTTATATAATGTGTACTACTCAATACGTCTTGTGAAAACATAGTGTCGACAGCTTGCTTGTAGCTGCGTGGACCTGTTCATCCTGTCAATCAGCCTGTGGGATTTCCTGATGCTGTTTCACAAACCTAACAGCTGTCCTTCTGTGGAATGGCCATCACGTGTGAGTGAGTGTGTGTGTGTGTGTGTCTGTGTGTGTGTGTGTGTGTGTCTGTGTGTGTGAGAGTCTGTGTGACTGCGCTCTCCGTTGAACAGTACCTGTCCATCCGGAGCCAGGAGGAAGATGGCTAAAGCAGGCTAGTCTTGGGTAGCCTGGTTTAGCCAGGAGGAAGCTGGCTAAAGCAGGTTAGTCTTGGGTAGCCTGGTTTAGCCAGGAGGAAGCTGGCTAAAGCAGGCTAGTCTTGGGTAGCCTGGTTTAGCCAGGAGGAAGCTGGCTAAAGCAGGCTAGTCTTGGGTAGCCTGGTTTAGCCAGGAGGAAGCTGGCTAAAGCAGGCTAGTCTTGGGTAGCCTGGTTTAGCCAGGAGGAAGCTGGCTAAAGCAGGCTAGCCTTGGGTAGCCCCCACTCTGCTAACATCAACAAGTCCTCATTGCAAAACACATCACACCAGTTCCTCATCACCACACAGCAATAATATTTCCTTCTAAAACAAAACAGATGCCGTGAAGAGGAAAACGGCACCAGCGTGCTGATCGAGAGAGACAGTCGTATATCAACCAAACAAACACAAACACACGCCAACACACGCCAACAGGCACGCAGACACGCACACACACACACACACACATTCCCAAACCCATGAGGTTTCCATG
>NC_140376.1:7665000-7775000 GCF_054491055.1 Hypomesus nipponensis | reverse complement strand
AGGAGGGGAGGGAGGAGGGAGGGAGGGAGGCGGGGAGGGAGGAGGAGAGGGAGGAGGGGAAGGAGGAGGGGAGGGAGGAGGGGAGGGAGGAGGGGAGTGGAGGGAGGAGGGGAGGGAGGAGGGGAAGGAGGGAGGAGGGGAGGGTTCTGGCTCCAAGAGCCTCTGGATTTGTTGGTATTTTCCCAGATCTGACGGCAGCTTTGCTCTGGCTGTTGTTTCGTCCCAGAGCTTTTGTCTGCTGAGCCCAGAGTCTATAGTCTCCCTCCTCTCCCCAGGCTGGGGTCTGGGAGTCAGGGGCCTCAGGGCTTAGCTGGCAGCCCAGACACAAGCAGCCTCGGCTGGGCAGGGAGGCCAGCTGGTAGGGGTGGGGGGCTGGAGAGAGGAGGGTGGTCCTGGACCACACAAGCCCAGGACAGTGGACCAGGGTTAAATGGTGGAAATAAAGCAAATACTCTGGAGGTTAGAATGGACAAACATACTGAACCCCAACACCTTCCTGTCACAGGTAGATGCAGCTTCCAAAAATGTGCATAATTTTTCTAAATGTTCATTTTGATCAGTCATAAAATTGAGGCTAAACTATTGAAAACTGGATGGTAACTTTTCTATACTATGTCCATAAAAGATTAATGAATGACAATGACTGATCGTTGATTAAAACCCTGTGGATTACCTCAAATACACATTGTTTATTTTTGGTTAAATTTTAGCACACAATTCTGGATACAAGTGTGCCATTTCAAAAGCTCTCCTGATAATGAAGTACTGCCCTCCCTGACCTACAGTAAACAACCCAGGTCACAACCATAATAAGGTCACCACTATAACGAGGTCATCAAATAACGCCTGGAGGAAGCATCACAAAGGTCTGCATCAAAATGGCCGCCTATTTACCTTACTGCCCTGAGGCCGTTTGGGGCAACAGCAGAAACTATTTTAGACTGCTGGTCCTTCAGGATAAACAGAGATCATATCATTTGATTGAGACATGACAAAGGACTTAGTTTCATACAGAACAATTCAGGATAAGGGGATTGTGTTGATATGTTTATATGGTACACGTACTGAATAGTACACATCAACCTCTCTGTCTAATCTATGTTTCTTATTCCTCCCTCCCTCAGTGCACCTCTCTTTGTCTTTGTCTCTCTCTCTCTCTCTTTTCTCATTCCCTATCTCTCTCTCTCTCAGTTTCTTTTTTCCTCTCTAGCTTGTACATTGCATCACATCAGCGTGTCATCATAAATGACAATGGCTAGCTGTGCAGCCTGTAGCCAAGACACCCTCCTCTCTGAGGAATCCCGGATCCCACGACAGGCTGTTTACATTCCTGTAACCACGCCAACAGCAGGTGTGCCACGGGACGGTTGGCCCGTTCGACCCACAAGCCCTCCAGGTTCACGAGCATGAACTGGAGATTTCCATTTCAAGGGAAGGGAAGGACAATACGTAGAAACAGGGATCCACTCGCACACACCTCGCCTGGTGCCTTATCAAACCTTGTCCGGACAACTTCAAACACGTAAAAACCAAACCAAAAACTCAGCATAGGATAGTCAGTTGGCAAGGTTTGTAGAGAATGAAAGTCCTCTAACTCGTATCTAAAGTTGATGTCACAAGGAAACGAGCATGACTGATAATGGAGACATTGCAGCTGTTATGTAACACACATCAAGTCAGGGAAACGGGCTGACACTGTGAGAAGGTGGGAGTGTGGAGGTTTGACGTGGTCACTGGACCTTGACGGTCTCCTGAGATGTTATCTAGGGAGAAACATTCTCCTAACCTTCCAGACAAGCCAAACCTGCCGGGGCTGATTTATGAAGCTTATCAGCTTATGTTAATGCTGTTGACATTTCGATACATTTGTTTTTGATTGAAGTAGGTAATAGGTCTATCTAATTCATTGGTCATGCATTACATGGACTATATATAGACTGGATGAATTGCTGAACTTCTGTTGTCAGTAGAAATGGTGTATTCATAACCTACCTTACATATGTTCACAGTCAGTCAGGCTCAAATGATTTGGATTCTGAACCAAACATTTCAAATGAACACAAACCTGTTGTTTAGCCCACAGGGCAAAACACGTGGTTAGAGAACAAGCTGCCCCAATTCTGCCACAACAGGTCAATTATTTTGTCCCGAGTGTAGCTGAACAAGTTAGAGTGCCAAGCGGGGAAGTTGGGCATTAAGCCAATCACTATCAGATCAATTACCATGTGGAGATTACAGGAGTGATAATGTACGAAGATGACCTTGACAGTTAGGGAAGAGAGAGAGAGAGAGAGAGAGAGAGAGAGAGAGAGAGGGAGAGAGAGAGAGAGGGCGAGAGACATTTAATGGAGAGTAAGCGTGCGCGCGCGAGAGAGCTCACCTCAGGAGATATGTCATCAATGTTCTACCTTGGGTTGTTTCTCACACCTAATGAGCGAGGGAGAAGCCTCAACACGCATAATCTGTCTAATTAGGATAGTGAGGGACATCAATCTTAGCTGGGTACATGATAAGTGGAAATGTTTATAAACGTGCTCGGTGCAGGTAACCCATTACAAAGTGCCAACCGTTCGGAGAATTACAGAGAGTGAAGAGAACATTGGTTATCCTTGTAGCCCAAAGCAATTTAATCTATTTTAAAGTGGTGTAATAGTGAATAAGCTTTTAATACAGAGTGCGATCTGCTAATGTGAGGGTATCACATAACATATGTACCGCGGCCAAAAGGGAGAGATCAGCGTTGCAGCAATGGCGTGGGAAGTTGTTCATTTGAACACAAGTATTCACGCCCCTTGATAGGATCCACGGCCTCTCGACTTTAGTTTTGCTCGGCGCACATACTAGGAATGTTACCGTTAGTACACTGCCGTTTGAACTCAATAGAGATGCAGGTCAGAGTTGAGCTGGTTTTGTTGTTGCATGTGGTTCTTGGGCTCTATCCGTTGAGCAGATCCCTTATCCAAAGCAACGCACGGGAATGGATTTGACCTGGTGACCTCTTGATTTGCAGTCAAGCGCTCTACCGCTGAGCCTCGACAAACCCTCGGAGTCCAGGAGCGTTGGCACGCCCCATGTGGGTGGAGAGTGACCTCCTGTCCCCTCCAGCACGGACAGACAGCGAGAGGTCAGATTCAAGGTCTGACCCAAGGTCGGGGTCAGGTGCTGGGTCAGGGTGATGAGCTTGGCTTGGTGGTGGACGAGACCAGTGCCCATAGTGAGGAGCTTTTTCCCTTAATGTGGCGTCTGTTTCCGAACTGGAAAGAAATGTGGGCAGTCGATCATGGCTCTGTGTGGTCAAGTGACCTTTGGGGGTCACCTGGTGTGCGTGTGCGGTGACCCTTGACCCTAGGGCTGTCCTGTGAGGACCACCTGCTCTTTACACTCCCAGGATAGTAAGGTCCGGCTGATTGGTGGAGCCCCCCACCCCCCCACCCCCCCCACCCTCTCTGTCCCTTAGTGCTCTGTTCACTTTCTTTGTCTCTCTGTCTCTGTCTCTCTCTCTTTGTCTCTCCGTCTCTCTCTGTCTCTCTCTGTCTCTCTCTCTCTGCCCCACTCTGCCCTCCCTGTTGGTTGTGTTGATCCTGGCTCTCAAATGATGGAAAGGAGAGAAGAGATCGGTATCTGTATACAACAGAGTCAGGGAAATGGAGAGATAGAGGAAGGGAGAGAGAGAAAGAAAGAGCAGGAGAAAGGGTAAATGAAAAAGGAGAGATTTACACAAAGAGAGAGCTACCTGGGAAAGAGAAAGAGAGAGACTGATGAGAAAGGACAGAGCGAGAAACGGATTGTGTGTGTTACTGTAAGAAGAAGGAGAGGGTGTTGTGTGTGTGTGTGTGTTGCTCAGGTTAAGACAATAAATGAGAGGAGAACGGAGAGCAGACAGTGCATTCCTGCCTCGCGCGTCCAGCCTGGTTCCCACAGACTCCCACTGGAAACCTGCAGAGGGGAAAATATTTGGTTTGGAAGTCTGGATGGCAGGACTGCAGGACTGCAGCCTTGGGTCCACCACCGCACGCAGGTCGGCCCGGGAGCAGGGAGGGAGGGAGGGAGGAGGAGGAGGGAGGAAAGAGGGAGGGGAGGAGGGAGGGAAGAGGGGAGGGAGGGGGAGGAGGGGAAGAAGGAATAAATGAAGGAAGGAGGGAGGGAGGGAGGGAGGGAGGGAGGGAGGGAAGAGGAGGAGGAGGAGGAGGAGGAGGGGAAGAAGGAGGGAGGGCATGGGGAAGGATAGAGGGAAAGAGGAGAGAGGGGGACAGGAGAAAGGGAAGGTGGAGGGCGAGAAGGAGGGAGAAACTGGGATCAATACTCAGTCGTTTCTCAGTGTCAGTATAACTTGCATTGTCGTTTTTCTCCAGTTGCAAGAGTGGCCGTGGCGGCGGCCCGTCAATCGGCGTGTCGGTTCCGCCCCCCAAGACAGACCAACCAATCAACCAACGGCTTCACTGGTTAGTCAGGCAGCCGTCTTCCCCAGGAAACCACCAACCCAAGCCGCAGATGTCCAACCACACTGCAACACCATACCTTGTGTAATAAAAGAGAATGGAATGGTGGATCGAAGTGTTTGCTGGGTTTGGATTTGTGGGGCGGCAGACAGGGGCGGGGGCGTTTGAGAGACATGCCGGGGCCTGTGTGTAGCGTGAGGCTCTGTGTGTTTCTAGTGGCTGGGGTTCTGGCCTCCAGTTCTTAGAGAACACTTAGCGAACGGAGCGGGAGCCAGAGAGAGGTCCTCCCTGCCTTGCCTGGAGCACAGTCATGTCCCGGCTCTCTGAAAAGGGTTTGGCTGGACTCAGTTGGATTTGGACTGTAAGTATGTGTGAAGCAGGCTGCGAATAAGCAACCCTTGGACACAAACACCTTGACCTTCTCCCAGTAAATCAGACGAGAAAGCCGCTGGTTCAGTTCCTACAACAACCTCCAACTTGATCCGTCAGCCAAATGAGCATGACCCGCTGAATGTTTCGTCAAAAGACAACACAGACTCCAGGTTGGAGGGAGGATGACACTACCCGACGTTTACCTCGACTTTCACGACAGAACCAAACATCATCGAAACCAAAACCAATACAGCGAGCAACAAATCACCCTCCGAAATATCTCAAATGACTTACAAGTACTTAAAAGCACTTCAAAGTACTTAAAAGCACTTCAAAGTACTTTTAAGTACTTGAAAGTCATTGATTGGTGGGTTTTACTCGGGTCCGCTCTTGTGGGAGCTCACCGGCCCAGCGGCACCAGCGGTCGCCCTCCGACCGGTGCTGATGGGTTCAGAACCCACAGCCGACATTTAGACCACGCCAGCGGGAATCTGACCTGACAACGCTCTCCTATTGCAGCCTGGAATCCGGAGAATTCCACCCCTGCGAAACCACAGCATGGATTTCCTCAGTGTCCCTCCACTCACCGCAAGCTGTCTGGAAGACCAGCAACACTGAATCACACGAGAGACAGCGAGGGGGGATTCGAATGCAATGAAAAGTTCACCTCGTTTTGAGGTCCTCTGGGTGTGTGTCTGTGGCTGAGGACATGCCCGCTCAGAACGTTGAGTAATAAGGAAGTTAAGTCCGGCCTCAACCAATAGGAGCTCTTTAAAGTCAACAAAGTCGGCACGTTGATTAGTGGCCAGGAGTCCGAGAAGGAGTGACCTCTGTCATTATCCACAGTGCTACTGTGGGTCCACACACACGCTCACCCCCCCCCCCCCCCCCCATCCTCCCAGGCCATCTGATAGCATCTCCACACAGCCAGGAATCCACCAATCAGGACCCCCGATCCGTGCTGCCCAGTGGTAACTGTGGGAGATTAGGCCCACTAAGAGCTGTCTGCTCCTGGAAGCTCTCAGACAGTCTGGAGACGGCAGCCCGCTGAAAGGCCCTGAGAAGAACACAGGGACGGCTTTTATGGGGCAAATTGGCGGAGGACGGGCGTTTAAGAGCCCGCGACCTCGGCAGTACAAAGATGACCTGGCAGACCGGTGCACAGATGGACCTGCCAAGCACCTGACCCCCCTGAACACCTCAGAGGAGACACAAGTCAGAAGAGAGACGGGTCTGGAGGGAGACAGGTGAGCGGGAACAGTAAACCTGGGGGAAGGGGAAGCAGGACAAGCTGCTGTTTCTCATGTTGAGAACACCTCAACCCTGACTGGTGTCAACTAGACCGAGAGAGAGACAGAGAGAAAGAGAGAGAGATAGAAAGAGATAGAGAGAGTAAGGAGAGAAAGAGAGTGAGAAGAGAGAGAGTAGGGAGGGAAAGAGAGACAGAGAGAGAGAGAGAGAGAGAGAGAGAGAGAGAGAGAGAGAGAGAGAGAGAGAAGAGAGAGAGAGGCAAAGGCATACCTAACCTATTTCAGTCTAGAATCTTCCATCCACACCCTGTTCAACCTGGGCATCAACCAGGCCACACACACACAGACCCGTGTTGTGGGAGTCCTCCTCTCCCCTGCTCCATACATCTCCATCACAACAGCCTGACTAAGCACCAGGCCGTCAGGCAGACAGCATCCCTGCTGGCCGCTGTTCTCGTTCCTGGCTCCTCTGCGCCACTCTAGATCATTCCGTCTGTCTGCCGACGTTCCAGTATACACACATCAGGGGGGGAGTTACGGCCAGGGCCGCTCTCCTCTCCGTCAGACGGCAGGAGAACAGAGACCAGCGGGAGAGAGACCGGCTCAGCCGTGTGGCCTCCGTAACTTACTGAGACACAGAGAGAGAGAGAAAGAGAGAGAGAGAGAGAGAGAGAGAGAGAGAGAGAGAGAGAGAGAGAGAGAGAGAGAGAGAGAGAGAGAGAGAGAGAGAGAGAGAGATTATTGAAGACGTGGGGGAGAGAGAGAGGAAGATAAATGGTGAGATGGAGACAAAAGGAAAGAAAGAAGGGGAGAGAGACAAAGAGAAACAGAGAGAGAGAGACAGAGAAAGAGAGAGAGAGAGAGAGAGAGAGAGAGAGAGAGAGAGAGAGAGAGAGAGACAGAGAGAGAGAGAGAGAGAGAGGGGGGGGAATTGGCCCACTCCAGATAAAACAACATATTCGGATAAAATATGTGTGGAGACCTACTGATGAAAGGATATATTAAAATACTGGATGAAACTGGATTCCTTTTGATCTCCATCATAACCTAACAAGCACAGCTGTGTTGCAAAACAGTAAGTCATTTCATGTTGCTTTCACACACTGCAAATTCTAAGCCCGTCACTCAGCATGAAACCAGTTGGTATCAACTGTTGGCAAAGCTATATTTGCTTTTCATCATAAGTGGTGCGGTACAAAATGGTGCCGCAGGTGTTTTCGTGTGTGCTAATGAAGGGTTTCAATCTCTCTGCAACAGTTGTCTTAAGCGGAGTGCACAGCTGGGCTGTCCTGTGTCTCTACCTTCCCTCTGACCTCTGACCCCTGACCCCTTGCTCAGCTCCATACGTGACACTGGCTGATCAACCATTTCCCCTTCACTGATGCCACCTCTCCCTCATCCTCCTGTCCTGACCTCCTCTGATGGAGGAAACACACACACACACACTCACACAACACACACTCACACAAACACACACTCTCAAACACACACACAACACACACTCACGCACACGTACACGCTTGATGTGTGCACGTGCATGCACACACACACACACATTATCCCAACATAAACAGTCCAGCCCAGGAAAGCCTGAGAGTGTTTGTGTTAACACAGGATATCTGAGATGGGAGGACAGGGACTCGTGAGGGAAAGTGAAAGAGGAGGTTGGAGCTTGAGAACTGAATAGAACAGAACATTACGCTACAGGATAGAGGAGTAGAGGACGGAACAAACTAGAACAGAGCAGAACAGAATGAAACGCAACAGACTGGACCAGAACACCATGTTACTGAACCTCACAGAACCGAGTACAGAACAGAGTAAATCCAAACAGATCCTAAATAGAAGGCAGAACTTTCCAGAACAGAACTTTAAAGAGCAATCAAAGCAGCACAGAACAAAACAGAACAGAGTAGAACACTGCGCAACAGGACACAGCACCACAGAACACCAACCCCTGTGTTCTCTCCTTCAAGCAGAATCGCCCAAAAAACCTCGAGCCACGACCCAGTACCGAAGTCACAGATCGGGCATCGAACCAGGGTCATCTGCATGGCTCGCGGCCCAAAGGCCAAAAGGACACGATCCCAGTCTCGGGATGAAATCAAGGACGTTCCCCACCTGTGCTGTCTGGACGAGCTCAAGCCTCGCGGTAACAAGGACAGGCTTTCCACTTCAGTTCCGCCCGCGTCTTTGCTGGCGTGGCGCCGAGGCCATGAGAGACACTACCGACCGTGTCCTGTTACATCATGCCTCATCCTTAAGAAGAACGCGAAGCAAGGGAAAGGGAGCGGGGGGGGGGGGGGGGGGAATGTGAATGGACGGATGTGAAATGAAAACCCTCGCGGACCGCCCGCCTGTGGTTCTGCGCATCGCCCTGTCGCCCCTTCATCTCCCAAAACACGGCTGGGCCGCCCCTCGGCCCCGCTCTCCCAGGGCCCCCAGCACGCTTCACAAGAACGCGTGTTGTCGCCGTTGCCAGGGAGAGCCCGACCACAACAGAGGCAACACGGAGATCGGGCGCACGGTTCGTTTCTCCGGCGCTTACTTCGCCCCTCTCAACAAGCGGGGTCTCCGGGCCCCTTAATCACCACCGCCGGGGGGGGAGGGGGGGCCCAGATCCCTAAGGGGGGAGCCCCGGGCGTGGCCAGAGACCCTGTTTCCAGAAGAGCTCCAGCACCAGGGTATTTTCCGGAGTGTTCTGTTACCTTGGCTGGCCTACAGACAGCCCTGGCTGTAAATCCACTCCGAGTCTCTGGTGATGCAGATGCTCTGACAGGAATGGATGTCACCGCGCCTCCCTGCCAAACCACAGCTAACAGACATGCTAATAGAAGACTAAGTGGGGAAGAGAGGGGAGGGGGGAGAGGGAGAGATGAGGATGAGGAGGAGAGGACGTAAGAAAGCCAAGAGAGAGTGAGAGGAAACATGGAGAGAGAGAGAGAGAGAGAGAGTAGAAGAGAGACCGAGAGAGACGGAAAAAGAGAGAGAGGGAGCAAGAGCGAGAGAGAGAGAGAGAGAGAGAGAGAGAGAGAGAGAGAGAGAGAGCAAGAGAGAAAAGAAACTGAGGAGACAAAAAGGGGCGAGAGAGGGGAAAACAGAGAGCGAGGGCGAGCGGGGGGGGGGGGATGGGGGGAAGAGGGAGAGAGAGACGGGGGGGGGGCAAAGAAGAGGGAGGGATTCCTGCAGGGAGGGGGGGGGGGGGGGCGACGTCACTCTGGTCGCCAAGCGTTGGCGCGAGAGCAGGGGGCTGTCAGGATGAGTTAAGATCGACTCGGGCTCTGCCAGCCACGACCGTGTCAGACACGGGGAACCAAACACTCGGCAGGCTCGGCTGACGCGGGGGAACTCCCTCTTGTTTTGAAGGCGCGTAGCGCGTGCGCGCGTCTGGGTGCACTTGAAGACTCCTGAGGGACCGAGGTCCCGTTGACAACATCCACATTTTTGGTGTTGTTATTGGAGAGCGGCTCAAGCTGCCTGTGGAGGTTTCCCTCCTCCGCTGACGCGTACACACACACATACGCAGGCAGCCACGCACGCACGCACACCCATGCGTGTCCCTGAGGTGGTGTGTGTGACATTGATACAGTCCAGTGGGGGTTCCCCCAGCCAGTGCAACACTGTGATCAGTAACACGTGTGTCTGGCTGTTCTCTCTGGCTTTGGGAGCCTTGTGACATTCTCTCTCATCACTCCCTCTCTCTCACTTTCCTTTTCTCTCGCTCTCTCGATCCCTCGCTCTCTCTCTCTCTCTCTCTCTCTCTATTCCTTCCTCTCAGTCCCCTTTCTCTCTCTTCCTCCGTTTGGCTGTCTCTCTCTCTCTCGCTTTTCTTCTCGCGCTCGCTCCCCCATTACCTTTCTTTTCACTCTCCATCCTCCATCTCCCAGTCACGTCTGTCTTGGACTGGCGTACAGTGGAGGGGCGAGGAGACGAGTACGGTGGAGAGGTGGAGAGAGAACGGGAGAGGAGAGGAAAGAAGAGGTGAGGAGTGGAAAGGAGAGGGCAGAGCCACAGATGGAATAGCTCTCAGGCTCCAACCAATCATAGCTGGTGATCTTTGATCATGAACAACTGTTTCATTGTATTTCCTCATGACTAGCTGATCATCCGTTCTTTCAGGAGGGAGCTTCTTCGGACCTTCTACATTTGGACCTGGACCAGGATGACTGTTTAAACCATACAACTGCTTCATCCTCTCCTACTCCCTCTGTCTTCCTCTTTCTCTCCTTCTCTCTCTCACACACACACACACACAGACACCAACACACACATGAACACACAACTCCAGGTGTTCTTTTGACCTCCACATTCCCAGCGCCTTGGGTCTGCGTCCAGAGAGTTGTTGGCCATGATATTTATTATGAAACAGTGTATTATTCTGCTGTTAGGGCCTTGAGGTGTGCGAGTGTGTGTGTCGGTCCGTGTGTGTGCGTGTGTGTGCGTGTGTGTGCCAATAGGCATTCTTCCAACAGTACAATGAGCCCGGCTCTGCTAAAAGAATCAAGGAGTAGAGTTAAGTCTCCATCAGGAATGTATTGTTCTTCAGTTCTAGACTCAGAGGAACAGTAGACACACACACACACACACACACACACACACACACACATAGAAGTAATAGGCATATTTTCATAAACAATTACAGCAGATGCTGAGCACTGGTAACTGGTGTCTGGTTTCCTTTCCCCCGATTGGCTGTTTGACAGACTAATGAGAAACAGAGAGACTTGGCAAAGAGAGGTGCATCATGGGAGCTCTGTTTCATTAGGAAGGAAGGGTGGGGATGGGTCTTCAACACGATGACTAACTTCGAAATAATCAGCTTGATGGCAGCAAGCAGTGGGATAACACAATCATGACCGGTGCTGGAGCTAGAGGCCGTTGTTTTAATTCAGCTGATTACTCCGACTCTGAAGTCAGGCCCTCTGTTGCACTAAACTATTAATCAAACGGTGGACTGGCTAAGTGATCATTTTTTTTTCGTTCAGCCAAAGCGAGGATCTGCGCTTGTGTACGCAGGGGATGGGATTTAATGATCGTTATTTGGACATTGGTTTCACCTGTTCCAGTTTGTCTCATGTTCACATCCTGGTCAGACTTGAAGGAGTTTGGGAAACTTAAAAAAAAAACATGGAATTTTCCTGAATCCCTCACTCATACTTTTGTGTCTCTACTTGCTTGTCGGCCTGCAGCTTGCCTGTCTCCCTTCTTGGCTGCCTGTCTGTCTGCCACACCTAATAGGTGCTTGTGGGTAGTTAGTTGCCGGTCTACCTGCTTGTCAACCTGTTTGCTGAACTGTCTGTCTTTCTCTCTGTAGTGCTGTGTAAGGGCTGTGTCAGCAGCAACATGCTAACAGTCAATTGGATGCCTTTCTGTCTGTCTGCCTGCCTGCCTATCCTCCTGATGGCCAGCCTGTCTGTCTTTTTGGTGCTGTGGTCGGGACTGACAGTGGTGAGAGCTGCAGAGGTAGCAAGATGCCAGCAGATAATTAGCAGTTTAGAATAACAGACACTTGTAGTAGACTATATGGCCCTGGCCCTATTTACCAGCTCCCTCATTCATTTGACTCAGAGAACGCAGGTTACCTTTGCCTTATTTCAAAGAAACGATCAAGCATACTTCTGAGCCCAGGGTGAAAGAAAAGGAAGTCTATTTGGAGAGGTTTGAGGCCCAACATGAGACACGTTGACGTTGATGGGGAAGAATGAGTCTTCTTGTTCTCACAGGTTGCCGAGCTCCTTAACAGGCCCTGTGCTGCATTGCTCAACATCGGACTGTGCTCTCCTGAGATCTGTTCCCCTGCAAACCTGTGGTTTTCAAATATTTTACTTTGCTTATCACATGTCGGAGAGAGAGAAAGAGAGATGGAGTGTGAGAGAGAGAGAGATAGAGAGAGAGAGAGAGAGGAAAGAGTGTGGGAGGGAGAAAGAGGGGGACAGCGAGAAAATGCGGAAAAAATGGCCTGCTGTTGTCAGTGCGTGAGGTCGACCTCCACAGGGGCCCTCGTTTGGCATCCAAGATCCCCGAAACTTTCACCCCAGCTACCTGACCCTGTCAGGCCTCTTCGGCCGGCCTCTTCGGCCGACCTCCGCGGCGCACAGAACGGGAAGTTCACCAGTGCAGGGTGAACCAACCAGGTGAGAGGGACGGAGAGGGCCCAGAGCTGAGAGGACATCCGCTACGCTAGTCCACTAGTTCACCAACACACTGTGTTGCTAGGTGTGAGTGTTGTGGTTGTTGACAGTTTGTTTGAGGTGCGGTAACTCCATATTTTGGTCTCCTCAGGCTCACTTTGCCTAAAGGCAACCTACCACGCCACTACAGGAAGAATGAGCATGGCTATTATCTCTTTCACCCTGGATGACTTCTAGGAAGAATGGGGGAGGAGACACGATGAGGAGAGGTCGACGGTTTCGGAGAAAAACCTCTAGACACCTCCGCCCCCTTCTCACTCCCTCCCCGCAATCCTATTGGTCTCCTCGATCTCTGCCTCCCTCCGTTTTACCGTTCTTCCGCTTGTCTCACTGTGTTTGAATGATCGTCTTTCTAGAACCAGGCCGTCATTTCGAGTGACACCTCACGACAAAAATGCAACTTCACAGTTGTCACCCTTGGTAACGCGTACACACTGGTTTATGACAATGCAAGGCGGGCAAAATGCACATGTTTATCCATATGTAGGTTTGTATGTGTGGGGTGTGTGGGGTTCCTGCTGGGTTCCTCGATGGCAAAAGCGGCAGCGCAACATCGAGCGCGTTCCTGCTTGGGGTCTGGATTCGCTGGCGGGCACACAGTGTGCGCTTCTCCACCAATCATCAGAGCCGTTACCCAGAAGTACGGTGACGAACAGCCCTCGGGGCCTCACCGCATTGGGGCACACTGCCAGGACTGTACCGTACTGTACACACAGGCTGGATGAACTTCAAACACCCCTCAAGGTGCGATACGTCCTGTGGGCAAAGGTTGACTCCGGTCGGCACGCCACGCTGTCGTGTCTAAACCAGTGTTGGAAGTGGAGGTTCTCAGAAAAGGAACCGTGGCACCGGGAATAGGCATGACCGTTGGATGAATATTTCCCAGCTGAGTTTTCCTCACTGCTCTGAGGACTGGCCACACCTTACTCTGCTCTGGCTTCGAAGTATGTTTGGGCCGTGCGGCTTCCAGCCAAGAGCCAGAGAAGGCCAAGTGTGTGTGCGTGTGTGTGTGGTGTATGCATGCTTGTCTGCGTGTGTTTCTGTCACCGAAACAATATGCGTGTGCATGCACGTGTAGTGGTGTGGGTAGCAGAAAGAGCTTTTGTGTCATCTCTGTGTGTATGTGTGTGTGTCTGTGTGTGTGTGTGTGTGTGTGTGTGTGGTGAAGTGTGTGTGCGTGAGCACCAAGGATCAAAATACTTCATTCTCATGCTCATTGTCATTCATTTTTTGTAGAGTTTGCACATCTGTGGTTTTACTCAGTAAAATATGCACATTCATTGCCTCGTAAAGGGGCCTGCCAGGTTCTCCTGATATTTCATCATAAAAGTTGTCCCAGCATGGATCTCAAGATGCTCTGTACAGTCAAATGTGGTGATATCCCTACAGTAAACAACTCAACTATTTGCAGTGGCGCAATTTAAAGCCCTGCAGGCAAGTCAGAACTGCACGTCTTACGTACACACACACACACACGTACACACACACACACACGTACACACACACGTACACCCACACACACGTACACACACGTACACAAACACACACACATACACTAGTTCACATTACAGTCAAGGCCATAAGTTTTGGTAATGACAAATGTTGTGTTTTGCAAAGTTTGCTGGTTCAGTATTTGAGGAAAATGTTTTCTCGTGTTTCTATAGAATACTGGAATACAATAAGGCACATTTAATCTTTTGTTTTTTGGGGGCGAAAACGTTCAATATATGCCCCCTATATAGTCCCCTCTTTTACAGCAGTCAATCTGCTCTTAAAAATCCAATCAGAATGATAGTGATTTCACCTGGCTCAAACTAGTTCACACTTTTCCCTGTGCTGATGATATGACTTACTGAAATGATGTCAGCAGTCATTTTATGCCAAGGCCCAGCAAGCTTTGCAAACACGAAATGTATGTCGCTACCAAAACGTTTGGCCATGGCTGTACACAGAGCTGAGGTCAGAGGATGCTTATAATGATAGAGCAGTGATTGTTAACAGGAGAAGTTGTTCAAATGTCAGTCTCACAATATTGTCCTCGGAATCCTAATCTGGAGGGAGACGTGTTTGACAAGATGGTGATCAAGATCACAGCGTTGTAAACCTGGAAAGCAATTGTTGAGAGAATAGGAGGGATTATAATTAGGTGACAAATTATCATAATCAGCTTACAACATACTAAAACCTGATAAATCCCTCATTAACATAGGTCTTGTAGTTCTTCATAGGGTTAGACCTACAGAAACCACACTCTTTACGACTACAAATGCAGCTAGCTTAGGCATTATTCCTTCCAGAGAATCGGATGTGAGTGTTGCTTGAAACACAAATTTAGTCATGTAGTCATAGACACTCTTACCCAGAGCCCACACCTCTTCTGTTACGTATTCAGACATCGGTTGGCTTATCAGTGTACTGTTTGGTGTGTACGCGCGACTGTATCATTGAGCTATTATTGACAGTTAGTCATTTGGGTATTCTGACACACGCACGCACAGCCTATTCTGGTGGTTTGAGTTTTCGAAATCCTTTTCGTCGATTATACCTGATGTGTTTGAGGACCCTCATGCTTGACAGATGATAAGAGTGGCGTGGACAGTTGGCGACCGTTTCCAACGAGGTTTGAAAGGCCAACAGCACCGCTGGCTGTCGACAGGCCCGGAGCAGACACTCACCACCGGGCAGCCATCTTTGTGGGATGATGAAACGTGTGTCGTCTCCAACAGGAGGTATTTGTCAACTCACTGACTGGGAAGCTGTGTGTGTGTGTGTGTGTGTGGTCTGACACAGGGTTTGTGCAATATGACTAATGACCCCTTGGTCCTTTTTCTATTTTAGCTCCGATTTTCACACAGGCGCCTCGCCTAACCACATTGTCTCCAGGGTGTGTGTGTGAGACAGTGTGTGTGTCTGTGTGTTTGTGAGAGAGACAGTGTGTGTGTCTGTGTGTGTGTGTGTGTGTGTGTGAGACAGTGTGTGTGTCTGTGAGTGTGTGTGTGAGACAGTGTGTGTCTGTGAGTTTCTGTGTGTGTGTTGTAATTGTTGGGGGAATTAGCATTAAAATGCCACTGGCTGTGTTCACAGCAGGACAGAGCTTAAGACCATGTCCTCTCACAGCTCACCTGGAGCACAACAACACACACACACACACACACACACACACACACAGACAACCTCCCACCCCCACCACTACAACTACAAACAGTCCCCCTCCCCCCCCACACACACACACACACACACCACACCACATTTTCCCGTGCCTTCTCACCAAACCCTCATTAGGCGGCCTATTGTGTGGTGTTGTGGGGGTCTTGGGGAGGTCCAGCCTGGGTGTCTTTCAGGAGCAGTGGTCCCTGTTCCCCCTAATGAGCCAGTGACAGACGGGAGCCAGCAGTCTGGGGAGCCCCTGTAGAGTACCTGTCTCAGGTGTTGGTTGAAGGCTAAACAAACAGCCTTTGTCTGGCCGGGAATGTTTATCAGGGGGGCTGAATCAAAGCGTGCTAGCGTACATGGCCAGGCTGAATGACAATGACGGAGGGACGGAGTGACAGGTGGGCCGGGGGGGGGGGGGGCTTGGGGGGTCGGATAGACGCCCTCGGAACCTCGGTGAGACCCTCGGTGGGGCAGCGTCGACGTAGACTAACTTCCCCCTTGGAGAACATGGACTGTCGTCGGGAAGGGGTGCGTGTTCTCCGTCCGCAGAGCAGGGTTGCTCTGTGGGGAGCGTCCGAGAGGTTGGGAAACACACAGTCGGGAGAAGGAAAACAAACGTGTAAGAAACTGTCGAGTGATGTCCGAGAAATACACTGGAACTCAATTTCTCATGACTCGGAGAAGTCCGTTTCCAAAGGACGCCATGAATCAGACCAAGGCTGGTCTAAGGGTGTCAACCTGTTATTTGACTATAATTTTTGCTGTAACTATAGATTTGTGTTCAATCGCGATCAAGGCTTTTGTGATTTATCCCACAGTCGGTGCTCATCACTGGGGCACTAAGCCGTTATTTATGGTTATTAACATGTTAAAGATGAAGATTTGTTGTGATATTATTAAATGATCTCTATCTCTTCAAATCATGTGGCTTTATTTTGCTACAAAAGGACTGATTTATGGGGGGCAGAAGGAGAAAGGAGGGAATGAGGAAAAGATGGAGCAAATTCCTCCAACACTTGTATCCGATTACGGTGACAGCTCCGATTCCTTGCAGCTCTCAGCATTCATAAGAATGTGTCAGCAGATGAACGCATTTTGTGTCACATTTCTGTAACGGATTTAGAATTCTGTAACTTTTGTTGTTCCATTGTTTTGCATGCAGGGAACTCAAACAAATTCTTGAAAGTAGTTACGAGAAAATATAACACACTGACTATGTTTTATCTTTTGGCAGGTAAGCTAAATGTTATTGAGAGATTGAGAGACGTTTTTGACAATATGAACTCGACATGTGGCTCTCACTCCTACTAATGACAGAGAAGGGGAAGACCTCAGGGGACTTTAATGGCCTGACCATGTCATGACTGGATGCACTTCTGACTGAAGCTGGACAAGGGGAGACAAGAGGACATACGGGTGACCTCTATCATGATGTGGAACTTATCGTCTCTCTCTCTTTCTTTCATTCTTTCTTTCTTTCTTTCTTTCTCTCTCTGTCTCTATGTCTCTCTCTCACATCGGACACTGTCTCTCTGTCTTTCTCCCTCAGTTCCTCTCTTTTGCACCCCTCCCTTGCAAAACAACTGGATAGGCTCTCGCAATAAGCATAGGGAACAAGCTGTTCTGAGTTCTGTCTGAAAGCCCTCCATTTAGCACCCCTGCATTCACCATCAATCTTCCCTCACTCAGCAACAGGTTTTGTTCAGGGACTTCAGAAGTCACCATGATGAATAGCATCTTGGGAAGTGTCATTTTCCTTTCAGCTTTGGAAGTCTACCCTCTTACTTTTTGTTTGCAATAACAAATCCTTCTAATGAGAATCTCCTTGGGGGATGAAATCCCAAAGACTGCATGTGTTTGTGTGTGTGTGTGTGTGAATGTACATTGGACAGGGAGAGAGACAGTGAGCATACAGTACGTGTGTGTTCCTGCATTTACGCAAAAGTGTGCTCGCGTGTGTGTAAATTGACTAAATTACACAGTCAGTCAGTAACTCTACGGTTAGTTGCCAACCTGAAATGACATGTTTTGTGTGGATTGTATAATTCCATAATTGGGGGTCTTGTGTAATGCAAGGCTTCAAAGTACTGTGAGGGTATGGGGTTAAAGTTCAGGGGGAGGCTTGGAAAGCGGAGGGGGCATGGGGGCAGGAAGAGGAGGAAGAAGGAAGTCGGGTTTTCAGAAGCTGGATGGGTCCTCATCTGCGAACCCTCGTTGTCGCAGACCAAATATCACAGGGCACCTGGAGGTGTGTGGGGGAGGGGGGAGAGATGGGCGAGACAGAAAAGGAGACAGACAGAGTCGGGGCAGGGCGAGCGATTTAAAGAGAGGGACGCGAGGGAAGAAGGGAACATGGAGACGGCAGAGAGAGAGAGAGAGAGAGGGAGGGAGGGCTGCGTTTCGGACGCGTGGGCGAAGCGACTCCCTCGGTTGGCTGGTGTGAGTGTGTCCTGGAGGAATGCGCGCCCCGTACCTCAGTCTAGACAGAGCCGTCCTGATCCCCCTGTCTGCTGGCCTTCTCTCCGGGGCCTTCCCAGACCTCTCGCTCACCCCCGCACTGTCTCTCTCTGTTTTTGCTTTCTCTTTCCCTGGCTCTCTCTCTCTCTCCTCTCTCTCTCTCTCTCTCTGCCTATCTCTCTCTCTGCCTCTCTCTCTCTCTCCACTCTCTCTCTCTGCCTCTCTTTGCCTCTCTCTCTGTCTCTCTCTGTCTCTCTCTGTCTCTCTCTCTCTCTCTCTCTCACCTGAGATCTCTTCCTTGCCATCTCCCCCCCCCCCCCCCGCATGTTCCCGACATTCATCGTGTAAGGACAGTCTAACGAACACCGCGCCAACACGACCAAGACATCCGGATGCCGAGCGTGCTTCCGATCCAAGAGCAAGCCATACAGGGAGTAGTACCACACTGCTCCATCCGGCCGAGCAGGTGAACCAGGTATCAGGGGGCCGGCTGGGCTCCGCTGTTTACACTAGGGCTGTGACATCGTGGGAGCGGGCAGATCCCTGTTGTGACACGGAGCGGGACAAAAGAGTTAATGACTGCGCGCTGGCACAGTGCGTTAAGGCTGAACCGCAATTATGCCAGACGCGCGGGCCAGAGAATGAAGCCACCGTGTTCTTCACAGAGCATTCTTCTCCCCTCTTGGAGGACGACAGTTTAAGTCGCTTGTCTGGCGAGGCAACCCACAACAACAAAAGAGAAGAATGCCTCACCTCGTGGGAAACGACTGTGGCAGGAATGTCACTGTGTGACAGGCTCCCCGCACCAACAGGCCCCGCCCCCCTCCCAAAACCCCCCACCCCTGTCCGAAAGGGGGTAAAGTAGAAATGATCGAAATTTGTCCATTTCAAGTATACTTCCACCTCTCGTTTCGGGAGATTTGCCAGCTAACTGTTCCACGAAACCAGAGAGAACAGCAGCTCTGGTAGAAACATATTCAATATTTTCTTTTGTGGACGTATTAGTCGAGTGTTCAGAGTGTTGGATGAACAATATTGGCTTAGTCTGCTTCAAAAACATGAAGGGGGGAGAGAAGAAGGGAGAGAGATGGGGGAGGTGGATCTGATTTCATGTGACCTACTCCAGGTGAGGTAGCGGCCTCCAAGCAAGTGCGTGTGTGTGTGACTCGTTTGTGAACGTGTGTGCGAGAGAGCAGCGTTTGCTTGATTTGTGTGTTTGTGTGTGTAGATGTGTGTGTGTGTGTGCGTGTGCGTGTAACCGTACCCCTGGACATGACAGGAGGCATCCATGTTCAAGCTCTCCCTGGGAAGGTACCTCTTGAACCTGCCTGATTATTTGCGGGGAAATTAAACATGTGAGGAATGTGTCTCGCTGAGGGCTGTTGGGGCAGCCGGCTTTTGATGTTCTCCACAAAAGAGCCAGTGTGTGGAGCTCCACGTTCACAGCCCCACCTCGCAGGCCGGCGGTCACCTCAGCGAAAACAAACACACCTCTGGGGGTTGTTTTCGGTGCACCTCCCATCGCTCACCAGTGGGTATAAGGGAAGCAAGCCAACGTGGGACAGAACTCACTCCCTTGCCACTCCATTCCATCCACTGTTCCCTTCATGTACAGTTCTACATCATCCCATGTTAGTACATCGGGCTGGTTTGGCGGATCAATCTCATCACCTCTCGTAGCATGGGATGGAATTCCACCCCTAGATGTTCCCATTTGCAGTACAATTATTCTGTCTTGAATCCCTAAATAGCTGAGAATTTTTTTTTTTTTACTTCTCCATAATATCTCTTTGGTCTAATGGTAGATGTTACTGTGTATAAGTCCACTTCCCACAGGTTGAGTCAGCGATTCAGATTCCACCTAAGATGCACATACAGCATTGGCGATTTTAGGCCCTTTTTAAATGACCCTCAGCACCCCTAAAAAAAATAATAATTTAATATATATATATATATATATATATATATATATTATTGTTTATTATCATTTGATGCAGGTAGTTCATGAAGAAAGGGACATCCTTAGTTTTTTCATTCATTTATATTTTACATAATAGTACATAAATATATTCATTGTCATCCAGTGAAATGAGGGATTTATAGCAAGAAGGGTTTAGCACTTTTGCAAGGCACTGTATTCATGTCACATTCTCATTGGGGGCTGAGCAACCCAAAAGGTCTGATCCTAGAATCGCCCCTGACATACAGTATGTTATGATTTGATTATGAATTACTCAGAAGGCCTAGCTCCAGGCATTGCACGACCAACTGCCAATTTGAGTCCATTCCAGGAGATGTATTCTTTCTGATACTTGTGTTGACTTCATTCTAGCGAGCCTTCTCTTTCAGCCCGGGGATCAGAGTTGCTGTTAAACAGGCCAGTGAAGGTGTGGAAAAGCCTAAAAATAAGCAGCTTCGAATCAATCTCATCTGTGATGGCTGAGGTTGACAAGGCTCTGCACCAAAATAGGATTCCGTTCAGTCTTACCAGGTGAGTCACCAACACGCAAGCAAACGCCTCAAAGCATATTTGACATGGCGTATGTGTGTGTACTCTACCAGTGTGTGTGTGTGTGTGTGTGTGTGTGTGCGCGTGTGTGTGTGTCAGTGATTGCAACATGCATCTGTCTGTATGCAGCCTTATCAGGACATCAGGAAACAAAGAATGAAACCAGTCACCCCGTGTGAACCCATCCACGGTGAGCCATCCCGACTCAAGCTCACTCTCCTCTCCTTCCTCTCTTTCATTCGGTCTCCCTCCACCGCTCTTTCTCGTCTGCTCCCCACGCTCTTTGTCTCACTTGATCTCCCTCCCCCCTCCCCAACTCTCTCTTTCTCCACCTCCAAGAAGATGATCATAGGAACGGAAGGGGACATTTGTGCACCAGTGAGGGAAACAGAGGCCTTGCTAAAACCATCATTTGATGGAAGTCGGGGGAGTGTGGATGGATGCGGACCCATGGGAAAATACACATGGGCTAAAACTGTTGCTCTTCTCATTTTAGAACTTCCTATGGTCGTGATGAGCCCAAACAAGGACATGATGTATTTGAATGTGAGTGTGTGTGTGTGTGTGTGTGTGAGTGTGTATCCCAGGACAATCTTATGTTTTTGTGTGTGTTTTCATGTGTGTGTGAGAGAGTTGGATGAGTCATACTCAGCCCAGACAACCAGTGTGGGCTTACTAATACAGACAGACAGACAGACAGTACACACACCAGGCCTCTTCAGCCTTTAATGACACAGTAATCCGCTCCACACACAGTGGGCAGTGTTTATGCCCATACAATACCACCCTCGCACATTCTTACACACTGATGCTGGAGCCTAGAAAAGACAGACAGACAGATAAACAGACAGACAGACAGGCGGACAGACAGGCAGTCTGGAAAGACAGACACATAGACCCCCAGACAGACAGACAGGCAGTCTGGAAAGACAGGCAGATAGACGGCCAGACAGACAGGCAGTCTGGATAGACAGACACATAGACCACCAGACAGACAGACAGACAGGCAGTCTAGAAAGACAGACAGATAGACCACCAGACAGACAGACAGGCAGTCTGGAAAGACAGACAGATAGACCGCCAGACAGACAGACAGGCGGTCTGGAAAGACAGACATGTGTCATGACAGACCGACACAGACAGGCATGTCAGGGGGAGTACATTGTGCTCCTTGCTCGCTGGGCCCCGGGGGAGAGAAGACGATGTACTCGCCCGAAGGGCATGCCTGCTGCATACTGTAAAACCGACTGGCACAGAGCTCTCATGTTACGAAATACACCCTGCAGGGCTTGGCACAGACATCAGTTCCTCTGAGTGTGGGAGAATAAAGTGATGGAGAGAGGTACAGTCAGGAGAACAGCACGGAGCGCTTCATACAGACTGAGAGAGAGAAAGAGAGAGCTAGCAGCCACCTAGGTTGACGTCATATCACTTACCATTAGAGACACATGCATCCGAGAGACACAGGCCTGCTCCCATGAGTTCCACTGGAGGGACATGACCTCATGGAGGTTATTCGGGCTCTCTCTGCTATTGCCCCCGGGCCTGTGGTGCAGCGATGCTTTCCAGCTGTCATTCAAACCACCGGCCCGCTGTGACCATGGTCAACATGTGGTACATTTCCATAGGACCATCTATACAGGACTTGTGGAATTACAGAGAGGGGAACAGAGAGAGAGAGAGAGAGAGAGAGAGAGGGGGGGGGGGGAGAAGGTGAGAGAGAAAGACAAACACAAAGCACAAAAACTGTCGAAGACAACCTGCAATTTTATATAATGCAGCTGCACATGCTTTATTATGGAACATCAAGCAATGAGAGTCTTTGGGCTTTCTTTTACAGATAATAATATTAGCTTCTCATATAGAAGCAGACATCTTTATATAGCTTTTTATGTATGGTGCTCCACAGTGCATTAAGAGTGTTTTACACAGGGAGCTGTAGTAGAGGCTGTACATGCTTACCGCAAGGGCAAAGTTAAAAGAGAGTCTGGTTTGGCTGTCGTTAGCCTAGCATCTGGCGAATAGCAGTTAGCCTAGCACGATAGTTTGACGTTAGCATCCAGGCTAACGCTAATGCTCCCACTGGTTACATTTAGTCATTTAGCAGACACTCTTCTCCAGAGCGACTTACAATAAGTAAAGGGACATTCCACCGAGGCAACTAGGGTGAAGTGCCTTGCCCAAAGACACAACCTTATTTTGCACGGCCGGGAATCGAACCGGTAACCTTCTGATTAATAGCCCCAAGTCCTTAAGCGCTCAGCCATCTGACTACCAGGTCAGCAAAGCAGTGCTTACACACAGCACGATGAAACCAGTGAGATTAAAGAAGAAAATCAAGCCCTCCTCAGATTGTTCTCAGATATTTCACCGAAATATATAAAGCCGCAGGCAGAACTTTGTCCTGCTTCAGAACCCCGCAACAGGTTGGTCGCGTCGGCGGCGCGGCAATTATTGAAGGAATCTATGAGGACTCATGCCAAACCTCAAACCTACTTTGAAAAACAAGTTCTTGGGATTACGCCGGGATAAGGTACATCAAGTCCCTAAGGGCGTTCCGGGGCACTGAATGATCCTGAACAAGGTGAGGGAGAACACATAAACATGACCCACACGCTTCATCTTTTTCCTTACCCTTCTCCTTTCATCGTCCCTCCCCTCTCCTCTCCTCCCTTCTCCCAATTATTAGGGATGTGGTGTCAAGTCAGGTCACATCCCACAGGGTTATCGCACAATGCATTCAAGGCCTTAGATCATCTGTTTACCCAGCTAGGCTCAGACATACTAATTATCCACGTTTCATTTTCGATGTAACTATTAAATTGTGCGAGCAAGACTCAAGAATTTGCGAGTCCTTCCAAGAAGCGTTGTGTCATTGTCAGGTACACAACGTTCTTCCAGTAGAGTATGGTGTAAACAATCCATGAAATAAGTGAAGGTGACGAAAGAAAAAATAAACAACAACCTGTCACCTGGTAACTTAAAACATGAGTTATCGGTTCCTGTTCAAATGGATTTGTACGGATGGCACATCTCACTGTACAAATCTTTATTTAGTGTCGGGCTTATTTCCCAGTATTGGGAGTAGCAGTACCACAATGGTGTCCTTCATGCGCTACAGTTGTAAGTGACAGATTAACCAGACACTCCTTTTGTGAGACACTACAATATAGTTGACACAAGAAAATACAGACCTTCTAGATAATGTGTTACTGCACTGAAGCCATCGCTTGGATTCAACATTTTGTCATCTTGTTTCCCATTCAAATATCCACTTTCATCCGGAGGTGACTGAGATGATCACATGGACTTGTATAGAAAAGTGCATCGAAATTCTGAAAACGCATGTCTTTCATTCGATTCTACATCGCAGGTGTGTCAACAGTGCCACTTAGCCACTAGCTGGTATCGATTTAACAGCTAGAGATACTGTTTAAAGAGTGACTTTGGTTGTTAAAGCTGCTATTATCAATCACTGGTCATAAAGAAACAGTCAGCCGGCCCTCTGCTCAGCGCTCCTCTCTGGTACTTGATAACGTAGCTGAGAAGCTGTTTAAAACACATCCAGCTTGTTTATCTTCCTGTGTGTGCCCAAGGGTCCGTGCTCATAGTTTTGTGTGTGGGTATGTGTGCGTGTGTTCAGAGAGTGTGTGTGTGTGCGAGTGTATGTGAGGAGGGTGTGTACTTGACTTCATATACTTCACTGTCAGTAGCAGGGGCCCGAGTTTGTTTGTGCAGCCCTCGCCCATGAATGAATGTATGTCTGTAACTATGCATGCACGTATGTAGTATGTTTGTACGTACAGTATGTATGGATAGGGTATGTATGTATGTATGGAGTACATATGTTTGCATGCATATAAGTCAGTATGGATCGATGAACTAGCGATGAATACAAAGACCGAAAGGGACTCATCGACCGACTGATACAAACAAACAAGGGCTCCAGTGTCATGATGACCCAATCAGGAAATGAACAATGAGATTGAGTCACCAGAGGTCAAGAGGGCTTCACTCTGTGTCATGGCAACCGAGTCCATCAAACAGAGGTTGTGACCTAAGGCCACAATGATGAGGCTTGAATCACCCCACTATCACACCAAACAGACAGTTGTTGGTCACTCACAATGAAAGGTTTGGTAAAGACTGTACCCACGCTACCAAAGAGAGGGTCTTCCTAAACACTAGGGGAAACACTGAGCATCAACCAAGATGACGATGCCCACTCAATTCAGGACATTTTAAATGTGGAAATATTTCATTGGAAAAAAAGAACTATTCTATAAATGAACCAAAGACAAGGCTAATCATTTCCTGGGAGGATCCCATTGGTCGTCCCTAGGGGCCCCCACTAATCTAATTCTGGGACCCTCGCAGTCTAGGGCCGGTCTCCAACCTGGGAACTGACTCACCCCTGGCCAGCGTGGACCGAGATAGCACTTGGCAGGGCCCTGAGGTTCAGATCCCAGTTGTAAAGTCCCCATGTCTCTCCCTCCTCCAGGGCAGCCAGGATGGCACCAGCAAGACATACTGCACGTTGAACCTTGAGGCTAACTGGAGAGAAGCTCTAAACCAATGAATGAGTGTACAGTGATAGTCTTCAATTACACACACACACACACACATAACAACGTGCTTTCACCTTTTCTCTGTGTTCAAGTGGGCACGGCAGTATCTGCGACTCACCTTCAACACGCCCTCTGCTGTTGATCAGCCTCCATATGGAGGGTTGGGACATGAGGATGAAAGAGCAATGATCCATGTCTATTGCAGAATGGACCAATGGAGATGGCCTGGTGTTGGATTGCCTCGCAGTGCCAAAGCTCTGCCTGGGTTGGAATGATTTGAGTCGTTTTTTTTTTTGCAGTTCAGCAACAGTTGAAGGGACCCTGTCTATGGATGTTCATCTTTGCTCCCACATCTGAAGGACCTCCCCCCCCCCCCCCCACACACACACACCAAAGTCTTTTATGGGTTACTTAGAGGAGAAAGAGCTATATTTGCGTGTGTGCGCGTGTGGGACTGCTATATTTGTAGATGCCATTATGTGGTACAAGCTGTCTATTTTTTCCTCAGTTTCTATACTCTCACCACCAAAACCCCCCCCCACCTCCCATCCACTCGACCATTCTTCTCCTTCTCTCATCTCCCCCGTTCCTGTAAACTATCATCTCTTGCACAAGCCTCTTATTTGAAAAGGACTAATCGGTAAATTGCACGCTGGTTTGTTCCTAATCATAACAACTCACAATAAATAGGTCAGTTTCAGTGACCCTCCCCACACACACACACAACACACACACACACACACACACACACACGCCGACCCTCCGGAGGCTAATGAGAAGCACATGTGACTCTCGGGGGGGGTTATTTTGTGCTGCGCCGGAGCCCAGGGAAACCGCCCCGCGTCTGTTATGGAGAAGTGGTCTCTCTATGAAGGGGACTCAATTACGGAGGCAGTGCACAACTGCACGTTACACCAGCGGTTAGGCCAGCCACACGTGAGCCCCTAGTGGAGCTCTAGAGAAGCAGATGGGGAGAAGGGGGGGGGGGCATTTGAGGAAGGACACACTTTCAGACACACAGACATACTTTCCGACACATAGACATACCCTTGCTCACAAACGCACACACACGCAAACACACAACCAATACACTCACACACATAGCTGGGTGGGTACCTGAACCTGACAGGGACTGATGGATGCACCTGAAACGCTGAATAGCAGGGTTTGGGTTCCCAGAGGCACTCTTGCGGCGGTGCGCGAGCGCGCGCGCGCGTCAGCACAAAATCGGTGATTACAGGTGTGCGAGAAAGTGTCCCGTGTTTAAGATTGCTCACGCATCGTTTCCCTCTTCGTCCGTTTCACCTCACGCTAGACTTCCTCTAATTCCCCTGTTCCGCTGACATCAGGCCGTGTCACACGCTGGGAGGAAGAGCTCGCAGGCCTGAGGAAGGAGGCTGTTCAGTTAGTAAACAGTGATTAACACAGACTCGGGAGCAGACTGACAGTAACACCAGACTTAGGAGCTGGTGAATGTGTCTTTCAGGAGGAGGATTCTTCTGGAACCAGAAGTGTTGCGGCACCATAAATGTGTTTTGTTTGCGAGACTTCATGTACAGTAATGGCGCGCACCAATGATTTGCATCTGTCCAGGAAATGGCTTTTTTTTTCTGATTGGATCAGTTCCAGCCATCTGGGTTCGAAGCCCATTGAATAGAAATGTAGGATCTGTAAATGTCTTGTCTGTCATTAACTAGAATAGGCAGGCGTGTAGATGACAGTTAGACTGACTAACTGACTGTCTGGCTGTCTTAGCTGGCTCACTGGTTTACTGTCTGTTTTACCACTCTCTCTGTTTCCATCTCCCTGCTGTCCCTTACTAAATAAATATACACAAAATATATAAACGATAGTAACCGACCAAAAGTCTCTTAGGCTGCAATAAAGGTTTCACTGTCAGAGACAACAATCGTCTGCCGACAGTACTTAATGAGCCTCTTCTGTTTACAAGAATTCTTCAAGTTCCGAAACATAAAAGCCAACACCGAAGAGGACTTTACCGTAATCCTCGAGTCTTTCATCTTAATTCTAGAACGTGGCATTGTAAATGTTGACGTATACGCAGCACGGCGCCACGTGCGAGCGTGCTGTGGGCCTGATTTCGCCACAGGCCGTTTTTGGACACCCGTCAAAACTGTGAGGAGGAAAAAAAAGCCGGTTGGTAATGACACTGGCGGAGGCGGGCTGCGTGTGGCTCTCACGTCAGGTTCACCCCAAGATGTGGTGCCAGCATACCAGCGCAAGTTATGACACCACACGCACTGGCGTCGTCTCAACGTGGACGCCGGCCAACAATGTGGCGCCTCCAGCTGGTATCCCGAAACGTACTGTACTGTACCTTGTGAAGAACAGCACTCTGACTCACTTTCTATTATTCCCGGTTACCCTGGTAGCGGACAAACCAGTGTGGCTGTGTGTGTGCTTTTTTCTTCTTCTTCTCTCTTTTTCTGCGGCGTTTAATCACCTGAGTGAGCTGAAGTGGGCGCGGATGCGTATGCGTGCGCGTGCGAGAGGCATGTCACTGAAGCGTCAGAATTTCCAAAATAGTGCGAGCGAAGAGCCAAACAGAGCGTGTCGACATGTCAAAGCATCGGCTTACGGCACCCCCCCCCCCCCCCCGGCGCTTGCCGACGCGACCAGGGAACACCGGGAACAAGGCGGGCAGACGTGGCGAGCCTCGTATCTGCTCTGCATTAACGGGGAAGCCCGGGGAGAATACCTGAGCTGACAGAGCTCCATCGGGGCCCTCTGGAACGTGGCCAGAGCTCCGTAAATCTCTCCAGGGTGGATTAGATCAATCAAGACCAACACTGTCAGACACATGCTGAAATGATAACAGGAGAGAGAGACTGAGAGGGAGAGAGAGAGAGGGAGAGCGAGAGAGAGCGAGAGAGAGAGGGAGAGCGGGAGAGAGGGAGAGCGAGAGAGAGAGAGGGAGGGAGGGAGGGAGGGAGGGAGGGAGGGAGGGAGGGAGGGAGGGAGGGAGGGAGGGAGGGAGGGAGGGAGGGAGGGAAAGAGAGAGAGAGGGAGGAAGGGAAATAGAGGGAGGGAGAGAAAGAGAGAGAGTGAGACAGAGAGAGAGAGAGAGTGGGAGGGAGAGAGTGGGAGGGAGAGAAAGAGAAAGAGAGAGAGAGAGAGAGAGAGAGAGAGAGAGAGAGGGAGAGAGGGAGAGCGAGAGAAAGAGAGAGAGAAAGAGAGAGAGAGAGAGAGAGAGAGAGAGAGAGGGGGAGAGAAATAGAGAGAGAGAGGGAGAGAAGAAATGCGAAAGAGAGACAGACTGTTCCTTGGCAATAACCACTATAATATTGTTAGAACCGTGCACTTCTAGTCCTGAAGTGAACTGTAACGTTTGACTCTATATGCATGTTGCTTTGGATAAAAGCGTCTGCCAAATAAATAAAGGTCATGTATGTGAGGCATGACTGTGTATGCTGTAGTAGGGGCCTGGTGACAAACCTGACATATGTCATTTATCAAACTTCGACACTTGGAAATCTGTTGCTTTTTTAAACACAAACTGTCATATTTCTAAATCGTAGAAACAAGAAAGAGATGGGGATATGGGGTCATGTGACAGGGGTGCCTCGTCAATGAGTATGGTCCAGTTAGGCACAAATACACTGTACCTGTCTGTACCTGGTACTGAACAAGCCCCGCACCCACCCCCCTCAGTAAGGCAGAGGTAACTCCACTCCTGTTCACTGCGTGTGTGTGTGTGTCTGTGTGTCACACTGGCAATCCACATACCTGCGTGGGTGAACGGCCGATAACGATCAGAGATTCCCTCAGTCAGACAATCAGCCTCGACGGGGGCAGGTAGACCTTGCTCCCCGCCCCCCTCCCCCCTGCCCGGTGTGTGGGGAAAGACTGTCTGCTGACTGCTTATAGGTCATGCTTACACACAAGAAAGGGCTTCCCTGCGTGCCTGGGAGCGCCGGTTGCCAGGCGACGGGGGAACCAGACCATAACAAACACGGGACTTCCGTGCGACGCACCTGTAACCGGACGGACAGCAGGTTCAATCCCACGCAACACGACACTTGGCTTATCTACGTCTGAAGCCTGGAGGAACTCAATCAAAGAGAAGCACCCTGGAATTCCATTGAGCTTAATGCCATGCCGTTTCCTCCGACCCTACTATTATCGAGTCGTTTTTCTTTTATAATGTGAAACTGTTGGAAAGGGTTGTCATAGGGAAGGTCAACGCCACCGGAGACCTGACAGGAGATTTAAACAACTTACGCTACGGTTTCATTTTCTTCTGCCGAGTTCAGATCGGGGAAAAGCCGAAACGTTTCAAAGATAATGTGTTACAGTACACTTCTCGAAAACATTAGGAAACGTTTGTGGAGGTTGTTGGGAAGGGGGGGGGGGGTGGTGGGGGGGGAGGATTTCAGGTTACACAGGCCCCAGAGCTCAACAGGATTCAGAGGAATGTCATGATATAAGCCACCTGCTCCCCGAATGTCTCTGGACTGTTTGGAGTTTTCTGACAGTGAATCACCCTGTGTGTGTGTGTGTGTGTGTGTGTTCATTGGTGTGTGCGTGCGTGCGTTTGCACGCGGCGCGCGTCCGTATTCTTGCGCCACCGAGACCTCCGAGTTACAAAATCAATACTGCCATCCTCCCTTCTCATCCATCTCCATTAGCTGAACGGGCCACTTCTTCCCACACGCTCTCCTGTTTGTTATGACATCAGCGAGTTTACCCGACATCCCATAATCCGGCGGGGCTTACGCCGTGATTGGACCACGGCCGTGTTGTTTCCCTCATTATCCTGCCAGCCACGACTGGAGGCTGGCTCCAAGGTTTGCTCTGCGTTGATTGATGTGGACCTGAGAGAGAGGCTGCCAGCTCAGGTCTGGAGCGATGCGGGTTTAATGACAGGACAAGCGAGGAGAGAGCCATTGTCAGTTGATACCACCGTGGCAGCGCGAGTGTGACGAGATGTTAATAGAACTGATAAACATTCCACCGGGCCAGGACCTGCGAGTCTGATGGTGTGAGCCCTGTACAACTTTCATCAAACACGTACACAGAGCGTCGGCCGTGAACGACGTATTTACAAAAGACAAAAGAATTCTCGTAGGAATCATCGGCGCGTACGTTGTAGACCTCTGTCGAGTCAAGGGAGGTTATGTGTGGTTTTCAGCAAAACAGGCCAGGAGTTTTTTAGGCTGACGTGGAAGTAGAGCAGGGTTCCGACCCGCTATTGACCTTTTTATCAACTACCAATCTGACAGCATGCTTTCCTCTGAGAATCCCTCGCCCTCTCAAGTGGTCCCTCTCAATCTTACAACCAAACCGCAAACACTCAGTTTGACCTGCGAGGAGAACAGTGTGTTTTCACAACAAAGACTCTTAACGTGGTGGAAAGTTTCCCCGAATCAATCCCCATTATACACTTCAGAACGCATTTGAAAAGGCATTTCTAAGATATGATTTAAATGTCCCTTTTGTGCTAGAGTTCAGCTGTGTTCTCAGGTTGAGGTAGTAGGTTACAGCACCCCCTATCGTCAATAACTGATACTGCTTCACATGGAAAGTAAATAGGGCTAATGGAGCACGGGGGGAACATGCTCTTATCCAGGGCGACTTACAGTAAGTACGGGGACATTCCCCCCGAGGCAAGTAGGACAAGGACACAACGTCATTTGACACGGCGGGGAATCGATCCAGCAACCTTGTGATTGCTAGCCCTACTCCCTCACCGCTCAGCCATCTGACTCCTACTCAGACAGCTACATCAGCAGGTACTACCTGACAGGGTTCAATGTTCCCTGGTGACTAGAAGTGGGAGAAAAAAAATCGAACCTACGACTCAGATCCGATCAATTCAAAACAGCTTAGTCACTCAAAATCACTCGCCGCCGTTCTGAAAGATTCAGCATGACACGCAGTCATAAAAACGTTTACTTTTTTATCACAGAACGGAACCTCGATCACCATGCGATAGACAAACCGCACGTGACGGTGAAATGGTCCGCTGTCATCGGAATCATGACTCCCGTGTCATTCAGTACTTTGAGACTTGACGTGACATCACGTCACCGCTCGCATCCACTTCCTGCTCTCAGTGAGTGCACGCATGCAAATGCGAGAGTGCGTGCGTGCATGTGTGTGTGTGGGTAGTACGCATGCGCGCGCAGACGCCGTCGCGTGGCAACTTAGCTCCTCCCCCCTGAGCAGCCTAGCTCCTCCTACCTTGGCCCGGGCGTGTGGGTGCAGGTGTGGCAGGCATGGGCCTCACTCAGATAAGGTCCTGAACGACGTGCGATAGCAGAGCGCGGGCCGTGACGCATGTCTGGCCCGTTTGCTCTGTGACCTGCTCCCAGACTCCCAGTCCGGTCACGGTGACACTGCATGCACACTGAGGACGTGTCTCGAACCAGGACGAAAGGGTCGCCACCCCCCGATCCTTGCGCGGTGTGTGGATCTTTGAGATGCGATGAGCAGGTGGAACCCAACCCCCCCCCCCCCACACCACCACCTGCCCACTGCGAGGTCAGCCACACTGTCGCCTGCTGCCGACAGGATATGGGCCCTCGTTGGGTTACGAAACGCCCGATCGAAAGTCAACAACACGGCACCGTAACGTAGGGTCAACCATTAACCCCGTTTCATTGGCGCTTTTACTACGCTAGTTCCACTGTAGTTCATGGCGGTTCACTGTAGTTCACTGGAGACCACTAGAAGGGAGGGGGGCTGACGCCACAAAGGCCACTCCCACGCAGTTATGCATGCACACGTGCACACCTACAGTCTATACACACAAGTAAGCACACACAAACACACGCACACGAGCGCGAACACGAGCATAGATGGACGCAAAGGCAAGCAGTGGCACACGCGTGCAGGCACACAGTAGACGGACACACACAAACACACACCGGATCAAAGTGACTTGTTTGCCATCCACTCCGAAAAGAAAGCTCGAGGCCAGGAAAAGGGAAGGGCCCTCCGAAAACAAAGAAGCGCGCTACCAGGGAGACCTTCGGCGGCCTGATAACATAGTGAAACATTAAGACGGCTGACGCAGTTTCTTCAACAGGACCCAAACAATCGGCAGCAGCAGTTGCTAGCTTGATAACCGCCGCTAGCTATTTGGGGACATAAAGATAAGGGCGAATCCATAAATACGTTGCATGGCATTTAATAAATGATCTATTACACTGTATGAGTCAGATGTTTGGCATATGGGTGGGGAAAGGCGAGAAAAAAAAACACTCCTCCTCCTCCTGCTGCTCTTTCTTTTTAATGGCAGACTCCCAAAAGGGCCGCTAAAATAGTTTTATGCTGCATTGTGGGGTTGGTTTACACCATCGGAGTGGGTCGTTCAACATCTGTGTGGCCTCGCCGATTTCAGAGCGGTCAATACACATGGCCGTGCGATCGTCACTTCCCCCTCAGAACTTCTCCTGAACACAAAGTGTCGGACTACAGAGACCACAGTTCATGTCTGTGGTCCATGGTGCAGCCTGTTTGATTGGCGTGCTCATTCCCCTCAGTTAAGAGCAAAGTTGTCTTCGGCCCTTCTAAACACCCGTCGGTTCTTCTTAGACGAGGCATCCGTCTTATCTGTTGGTCCTCGTGTCAATACGAGGATGCATCCGTCTCTTTGAACTGCTTTCCTTTTGTCCCGACAAGATCCGTCGGTGTCGTTCTCCTTTCCCCCGTGAGGCGCCTATCTCTTCCTTTTTCTGGACCTCCTCCCCGTCTCTCTCTCTCTCCCCTCCTTCCCGCTCTCTTTTCGGTCCCTCCCCTTTTCTGTGGTATGTCGAGCCGTTGCCCTCTCGCATATCATCCGCTGCGCTCTCACGTCGTATTCTCAATGTCATGGCAGTGGCATTAAATCAATTGAATCCAGTAGAACAATACACCGTTACCCCGGTGCAGCCTGTCTCTGGGTGGAAACAGTGTTTGTTTACGCTCCCCAGCAGCAGGTGGAGTGTGGTCCCGACCCCAGAACAAGAGACCTTGAGGCGGGTTCGGATCCCACAGTGAACCGCAGAAGCATACAATGACGGCGATCAAGGCAGAGACATGGTCTAATACAGGAATGCCTGAATACAATGCCAGCCCTGGAATAGGCCTGTCCCATCTGTGTGTGTGTGTGTGTGTGTGTGTGTGTGAGGGGAGACCTATGTGAGTCAGTCGCTCCTTATGGTGACCAGCGTGGGTCCCCTTCCTTTCTTTGAGTCACTTCCTGGTCACTGCATTCCAGAGCTGGCTTTCCCAAACGCTGCTCATGGTGTGTGTGTGTGTGTGAGTGTGTGTGTGGCTCAGGATGTGATGGTCCTACTGTGTTCACACAGAACCCCCCTGGTGTTAAAATAACCTTGAAGAGTAGACCGGCTGACCCCTGTCCAGGAAAGTCGCCCTCGATTCAGCCCCCCGCGCTCCCCCCCCCCTTGCTCACAGACAGGATTAGAGGGTCTGAGATTGTTTTCTGTGTCTGCGACCTTTGGCAGAGTCAGCGTGCGTGTCTGTGACCCACGGCGGAGAAAGACATAAAAGATGTGCGTGCCGTCGGTAGAGAAAGAGAGTGTGTGTGTGTGTGTGTGTGTTGACGTGTGTTGACGTGCTCTCTGAAGGGGGAAATAGCTTGGCACTTCCTGGTTCCAGGGAACACCAATCAGACCTCTTGTTTGTAGATCTATTCTGAGCTTCATCTCTGGCACACACACACAGGAAGGGACCGGCACCTCCAGTACAGTACACATTCTATACACTGGCAGACGCACAAGGACAAGTTGTTTGCAAACGAAACTTCTAGAAGAACTTCAGCTTCAGGAGCCGGTCAAATCAACGAAACGAGAAAACGGCTTGTTCTCATAAAACAACTTTAATTGGTGTTTGATTTCATACAGTAGATGTGGTTCGCGTACAACAGGCTCAGAATGACACTGGGCCACAGACATACCTGTGCCCCACGCTGCGACACTGACAAGGAACTGTGACAGGGACAATCCCCTCTTTGTTTGATACCTATGTGTTGGAAAGCTGGACAATACAGTTTCTTCAGTGCGTCCATCTGTGTGTGGGCTAGAGAGTGACTATGACTGAGTCCTGGTTGTGGACCTAAGTTCCAGTTTTACGGTAAACACTGAGTTTGAGTACAATATCGGTTACAAATGTCCACCTGTGTATTAGTTGTTAACGGTTACATTAAATGGTTCAGCACGAGGTCACATGGTTTCCCTCAGACCAATGGGAGGAGAGGGGACGGCCCAGGGTCAAATGCTAATTAAAAAACAATCAAATGCATCAGGCAGGCTTGATTGAACTCGCTTGGCACAGTGTAACTCGTAAAGCAGTTTCCAAATGGGCCCATGTTCAAATGGTGCCAATTTGGCCACGTCAGACTAAAGCAAACAATCGGAGAAGATTTGACACAAGTCTGGCACAAAGAGACACAGGCATGAAATCAAATACAGACGTCGAAAATGCAACATTGCGACACAACCGTCATGAAATGCGTACGTTCCACGACACTCCACACGTTGTGTCTTTGCGACGACAGACCGAACAAATGACCCATGTGGCTTTTCACCGGCCAATCACAGTGCCGTGTGTTGGGCCCGCGAAACCGACTGACGACCAGGTTGTCGCCGGGGGCAAAACAGAACGGCAGTTCCAATGAGCTACGCCACATCGAAATTCACGCGGCCTTCTTTCGTCTGGCCACGCACGTCTACGTCTCAGCACTAAGACTGACCTGTTTGTAAGAGGCTGCCGCTAAAACAGGTCAAAAGCGGTTAAGCGGGAGTTCATTATCTATATACTGGAATGAATAGTTTGCAATTGACCTACTTTCGGACTATTCTTCAGCATACCATACGGTGAGTCACTGCATTGGACGGCGACCAAACAAGACCACAATATGGCACCGGACCCAAGAGGTTTCAAAGAAATGGATTGATGCTCACATGACACAGGAGTTATAGCAGTTTGTTTTTCAGCGGTACATCTAGGACCAGACCCACCCACCCACCCACCCACCCACCCACCCATCCACCCATCCACCCTTCCTTCCTTCCTTCCTTCCTTCCTTCCTTCCTTCCTTCCTTCCTTCCTTCCTTCCTTCCTTCCTTCCTTCCTTCCTTCCTTCCTTCCTTCCTTCCGTGTCCGTCTGTCCATCCATGGCAGACTGGTCCATCCAACTGCAACTGAAGACCAGTCGCTACTGAGTCCTCAACTGGTAGTCTGAGAGGGAGAGAGGGAGAGAGAGGCCAGTGTTTAGTGCATGCACAACAGACTGTCAGGCTATGGATGCCGTGTTCTCCCATCATTGCAGAGTGGCTGTATGCTGGCGGACACGTGGTAGGGAGAGAACACCGTTCCGGTCGATTCCGCCTTCGCCTCGCCTTTACACCCGGCGCAATACGCATCCATGTCATCCCGCACACTCACGCACAGGAGCCAAACCCCGAGAAGGTGAGGTGCTTCCCTGGTCTTGGATCAGTACGAAGCTACCAGCAGAAGGACAACTAGACCAGCATTTTTTTTTTAAAGGGCCACAAAAACACCGTAACTGAGGTCTGTGTTTTCAGCCCTCAGCCTCCCTCAAGCCCCAGACGAGGTGTTTGTGTTCAGCGGAGGAGCTGAGTTCCTCTGCTGCTATGCTTGGCGTGGCCGCTGGTAAATAAACCACGGACGCCCATGAGCTGCGAGCACAGGAAGCCCCCAGCTGGACCGGCTCTGGTTTCCCGGTCCGGGCCAACTCCTGTCCGCTTATCTGCCCTGGAATCTCCGCGGTTTTGGACTAGAGGTGAGCACGACATCCGCACTCTCTCTCTCTCTCTCTCTCTCTCCCCTCCGTAGCGTAACGCGCGCGCACGCACGATCCAGACGCACACGCAAACACGCGCACCGTGCGCGAGGAAGCCCCGGCGCGCGTGGTGAGCGCGTGTCGTGCGCGGGCCCGTGTTCCGGACACCCCCCCGCTCCCCCCCCCTTTCCAGGAGGACGTCTCCCGTCCCGGAGAACCCGGCGTTCCTCTAGCGATAACACAGCCACAGCACGGGCCGCGCTATGGAGACGGAGGGCCGGCGTGCATGACCAGGCCCGGGGAGAATTAGCCTCCCGAGCCCACCAACGATCCGGATCCCATTTGTCTCGAATCGTATCTGCTTCAAGAGGAATGAAGTGCAAGGCCTTTCGGCTGGGCAGTGTTTCATTTTTTGTGTGTGCAGTTGCTAGGGGATCGTGGGGGGGGGGGGTTGCACTTGGAAACAACAGCGAGCGGGGGCCGGCGGGTGTTGTTCAGTGGGTTGAATCGTACGACATATTTTGTATTTCGTTTAACATTCGACTGTGGTGGAGAGGGAAATGATTTGCCAAATTCGGGAGTTATGAAGCGTTCAACACAGACGCCACAAGGTCTTACCGCACGGACGTACACACGGGAATGCGCGCCACACACACACGCACAGATTGCACAGGCGCGCACACATACGCCAAACATGTTTATGTCTTCTGTGGCTCGGGTTTCTAAAAAGCAGGAAATTGTCTGAAACCTTTTGCGGGGGTTGAGAATAAACCTGAACATTTAGAGCCCTTTTAAAACAATGTCAAAACAGTTTTACAGCACATCCTAATAAAATAATGTCGACGTAACACCAAGTTATATAGTTCGACCAAAAAACAATTTCCACAAACTCCAGGGGCTTCTCTGGGCCTCCTGTCATCCGCTCATCACACAGACTGTGACCCATGTGAGTGACTTCAATCGTGCACACGCCACAATCGAGACAATGGGTCTCTCAATCCCCCCCCCCCCCCCCCCCCTGCCTCTCCCCCCTCCCCTCCCCCCTCCAAATGACGGCCCTCTCCACCATCAAACACCGCCTGGTTTCCTTTCTGGCTTTGGAGCAGGGGAACATTAAAGGGGGGGTGGGGGAGGGGTGGGGGTAGGACGAGGCAGCTCGAGTCACCGGGACAAGACTCGGGTGAGGCGGGGTGGGGGGGTTAGGGGTGGGAGATGAGGGCTGGGGGATGAGGGGTGGGAGATGAGGGCTGGGGGATGAGGGGTGGGGGATGAGGGGTGGGGTAATTGATAGCCTTTGCTGTTCCCGTATGGCAGGTCTCTAATTAGGCCTTGTGCACCCCCCCCCCCCCCCCCCCCCCCCCCCCCCCCCCACTTTAATGCAGACACACACAAATCACACCGGTACCAAACACAGAATAACGACAGAACTAGTCGCGAGTGGCTTTGCTGACTCAATACTTTTAGACCTCACCAACACACACGCCAACACACACACCAACACACACACCAACCCACACACACACCCAACACACACGCCAACACACACGCCAACACACACACGCCAACCCACACACCAACACACACGCCAACCCACACACCAACACACACACGCCAACACACACGCCAACACACACACCAACACACACACCAAACACACACACCAACACACACACGCCAACACACACGCCAACACACACACCAACACACACGCCACCATTCCTGCACCATCTCTCTGGTCAACAACAAAGTCCTGTCAGTTTAAGGATGTAGTCATTAGGGGTGGGGTCACCATGACAAGCACACACACACACACACAACATTCCCTTCATATGTTCATGAACGGTTCAGCTCTGGCCAACCACGGGCCTGTTTGGGCCTTTCATACCCACAGTCCTTCTCTCAACTATGACCTACTTCCTCAATGGATAAAAACACTGCACCTCTCTCAGGGCGATATGAAACGTGTCGATTCTCACGGCTCCGTCTTTCGATGTTTCGATGACGTCCGGGACGCGGGAGAGCTGAACCGGGATCAGTTTGACCCACGCAGAGAGAGAGAGAGGGGACACGTCGCTTCTCCTGGTCAGGGATGTTCGAAACCGAGATATGTCTCACGAAAGCAAACGGAGGTACGTCTTCACACCTTCAAACAGTTGGGGGGGGGGGGGGGGGGGGGGCGGGAGAGAGAGAAGCAACTGAACCACACGTGAGGAGAGGAGCAGCACCAGTCTGTGGGGGGGGGGGGGGAGTCATCACTTTACAGCTCGTTCCAGCAGGCCGGTACTTTCAACGCTGGAAGGCTGCCGGTGTTTCCGCAACCTTCCGTCTGACGGCGGGCGCCGAGTGACGGCCGAGGCTAACACGTCCCACCCTGCTCCAGCTGACCCCTCGGCTCGACGGGAAGACGGGGCATTCTGGGGCTCGGACGCTGCCTTCCTCGACACTGGCGATGCTGCGCGCACGCAGACGCCGCGCGGGTTCGCAGGGCACAAACAAGCGCAACTCCGAAAACAAGCAGCTTCTGAGTTATGGGATCGAACAGGACGGCAGGGTGAACAGATTTGCGTAGGCGAGATGCAAAGGTGAATGTCGGCAGATGATGAACTGAGCCATAATCATCTTTAACGTGGTCGTCATATATATAGGATACGTATCTGCTGCGATGCATCGAGTGATGGATATGACTGTTGTAATGTACACAGAGATAAACCTGCTGTTACAAGCCTGGTGTGTTCCATATGAAATGCACTGAACATAAATTGTCCAGCAGACAAGCTCATGTTTGTTTCATTACATCTTATCAGCACAGTTTAGAGAGAGAGAGAGGGGGAGAGAGAGAGGTAGAGAGAGAGAGAGAGAGAGGGGGGGGGGGGGGGAGAGAGAGGTAGAGAGCAAACAAGAGGAGGGGGGGGAAGAGAGGGAGGGAGGGAAAAGGAGAGTCGAGTGACAGTTCTCGAAAAAGAATAGAGAGATCAAGTCGTAAAAGAGAGAGAGGGAGGGAGATGAACGGAGGGAAAGAGAGACTGCCGGGAGAAAGAAAAAAAAAGGAAGAGGTGCGCGTTTGTGTTTTTTCGACAGGCCCAGAATTCCCCTACTCCACATTCCTAAATCATTCCTGGGCCGAGCTCTCTGGCAGCCGCCCCAGAGGCACAAGGTAACATAAACATTTAAGAGCAGGCGCGTGCACGGGCCGCGCACGTGGGATCCCAGCGGGCCGCTTACATTCGTCATCCCCCCCGACCCCTCATACAGGAGGGGTCACGCTCTCTGGCAAGAAGCAAACGCCTCCCTCTCCTCCTCTCTCTCCTCATCTCTCGCCTTCTCTTCTCCCCTCTCTTTCTTTCCCCCTCTCTTATCTCATCTCTATCCTCCTCCCTCCCTTGTCTTCTCATCTCTCTCCTCCTCTCTCCCCCTCTCTCTCTCCCCCTCTCTCTCCCCCTCCCTCTCTCTCCCCTCCCCCTCTCCTCTCTCTAGTCCCTCCCTCCCTCCCTCGGCAGCCTTCCCCTCCCCTCCTCTCATGTTCTCTCCCCTCCCTCCCTCCGTCCCCTGAGAGCGACGGGCCCTCTCTTCCCTCCTCTCTTCCCTCCCTCCCTCTCTTCTCCTCTCTTCCCTCCTCTCCCCTCTCCCTCCTCTCCCTCTCTCCCCTCTCTCCCCTCCTCTCCCTCTCTTCCCTCCTCTCCCCTCTCTTCCCTCCTCTCCCTCTCTTCCCTCCTCTCCCCTCTCTTCCCTCCTCTCCCCTCTCTCCCTCTCTTCCCTCCTCTCCCTCTCTTCCCTCCTCTCCCCTCTCTTCCCTCCTCTCCCTCTCTTCCCTCCTCTCCCCTCTCTTCCCTCCTCTCCCCTCTCTTCCCTCCTCTCCCCTCTCTTCCCTTCTCTGTTGTTTGGTTCTGGTTCCTCAGATGTGTTCTGGGGGGGGGGGGGAGGTCTGGTGTTGGAGCCAGTGGGGGGTGTCGGGGCTGCAGGGGGGGGGGGGGTCCTAACTCATCCGGCCTGCGTCACGCGGAGCCTCCGGCGGCCCCGCCGGGTGGACCTGCTCTGTGGAACCTCGCGGGCGCTCGCACGCTCGCACACAGACACACACACGCGCGCACACACGTCCACGCTACAGCCAAGATGAAGACGTCCAACACTGGGGATTCCGGCTGTCACGAAAAACGTTACTTTCCGCTCAAAATAGAGCCCTGACATTGGGACCAGGGGCCGGCAGTGCTGTAGTCAGCTCCGCATGTGACGAACGAAAGCCCCGGATAGGGGCTTCATCATGACGGCGGTGATCCTAAGGGCTTCTGTTGAGTCGTGTCTTGATGCTGCCGTCTGCAGCATCGAGCCCGTCACAGAAACAAAGGCGCCTGGGTCTTCCAGACTTGGCCAAGACACACGCACGCACTGTACTGCAGCCCCAGCCCCCTTCCTCTACGCATCACCGTACCAAAAAGCGCGTCACGAGGCAAGCAGGGGAAATGGAGGGTTTCCTCCTGCTGATACGGACAACCATTAATATGTTAGCAGGTTCTGACTCTGCAAACACAGGACAGGGTGTGTGTGTGTGTGTGTGTGCGCACATGTACGTCTCTGAACTCATGTGAGTGCGCGATGGCTAGCCGTTGGCGGCGGCCAAGAACAGCGCAATTGACAGCTTCCTTCCTGCCAATCAGATGGAGGAGGGGCCTGTCTGGGCCAGCTGTGGAGATAGCGTGTTCATGAGGACCTGGAGAACCTGGCAACCCTCTCTTCCTCTGTTCAAGAGGACCTGCAGAACCTGGCAGCCCTGTCTTCCTTTGTTCAAGAGGACCAGGAGAACCTGGCAACCCTCTCTTCCTCTGTTGAGGACCTGCAGAACTTGGCAACCCTCTCTTCCTCTGTTCAAGAGGACCAGGAGAACCTGGCAACCTCCCTCCCTGTTAAAAGTCACAGATCTGACGATGGCTGGGCAAAACGTGAGGGGAACAGGCTAGGGAGATCAAGCAATAACTGAGCAAGAGAAAGGAAAATAAAGAGAGAGAGGGATAGACAGACAGAGAGTGAAAGAGAGAGAGAGACTGCAGAAAAAGGGCGGACAAAGACTTCCAGAACCTCCCTTTCTGTGCGTGCGTGTGTCTGCGTGGGACTGTGTGTGCGTGTGACCGTGCGTGGGGGCGCGCGGGTCCCCTTACCTCCGTTCTGTGTGATATACCTGACCCAGGGCAGGGCTTGGTAGCCACTCTTCTCGATGATCTTCAGGTAACGCACCTGGGGAGGAAGAGAAGAGCGTCGTTTACTTGTCGTGGTCGTGCGAAACAAACACCGCGAATCCCACCCTCGCGGCACAGCTCGCGAAAACAAGGGATTGGGCAACACTCCCGCACCGGGTCTCCCTCTGCGGACGGCTAGGCCACCGAGACAAACGGCATGGCGAGGACGACAGTGTCCTTGCGCAACGCGGCCATCACGTTTCCCACGCTCGGGACAGGGAGACGGTAGAAGTCGTTTGTTTTTCTTCTCCGGGGCTACTGGTGTGAATACTCCTGATAGAGGAACTGTGCCCGCGCGGGGCAGTTGGGACATGACGGCGAGCGACACTCCGTCTCACTCCGCCGAGGGCACGGGTGTGGCCCACGGGCCTGGACGCACGTTGCATCATTTCTCTCGCGTTTGACGCAAGAGAGAGAGAGAGAGAGAGAGAGAGAGAGAGAGAGAGAGAGAGAGAGAGAGAGAGAGAGAGAGAGAGAGAGAGAGAGAGAGAGAGAGAGAGAGAGAGAGAGAGAGAGAGAGAGAGAGAGAGAGAGAGAGAGAGAGAGAGAGAGAGAGAGAGAGAGAGAGAGAGAGAGAGAGAGAGAGAGAGAGAGAGAGAGAGAGAGAGAGAGAGAGAGAGAGAGAGAGAGAGAGAGAGAGAGAGAGAGAGAGAGAGAGAGAGAGAGAGAGAGAGAGAGAGAGAGAGAGAGAGAGAGAGAGAGAGAGAGAGAGAGAGAGAGAGAGAGAGAGAGAGAGAGAGAGAGAGAGAGAGAGAGAGAGAGAGAGAAAGCAGAAAACAAATAAAGTTAACCACACTGACCTCCCCCGCTCCGATTCCAAACATCATTAAAACGTCGTCAATTACAACCAAAGACAGTCAATCACTCTGGAAAAACGTGTGTGTGTGTGTGTTTCTTTGCAGATCTTATCCGGAGATTTCAGCTTCATATTCCTTCTCATAAAGCAAACTGACAGGCAGCGGTTATTGGACTGACTTGCTGACTTTAAATGAGAAACACCTTGAGGTTGGGGGGAGGGAGGGAGGGAGATGAAGCCGGGGGGGGGGGGGAAGAGAGAAAGACAATGAGAGAAAGAGACAGAGAAGATGAGTGCAAAGCAGAGAGAGAGAGAGAGACATGCCCTAAATCTTAGATCGAGATAAGACCGTTTTGTAATAAGCAAGGGAGAAGGTTCCAGAGGGCTTGGACGCCTGACGTGGTGTGACCGGGCCCGTGAGCTCACAGCCCCCAGATATCAGCACAGAAATATGGAGTCCTGATCAGAGCCACATGGGGAAGGTGGTCTCCAGGTCCGGGGGAGGAGGGCTGGGGGGCGCATCAGGGAGACATCCATCTCCTCCAGTTTAGAATGAAGAAACATGGGCTGCGATCGGACCGGACGCGACGGAACCCGGGCCGCGAAAATAGGCCGCGATGGACTGCGTCCGGAGCCGCGCAAAAGCGTGTTCAAAAGAACCCGGTGATACGACTCAAATATTCACCCCCCCCCCCCAAAAAAAAAACGACCGAAGCGCAACGCCGCTTCCGTCCGTCCCCCGCTGACGAAGACTTCCGACCTCGTCAGGTGTTAGCCCCGGTGTCGGCTAGATCAGACGTCCGTCGAGAAACCCACAGCCGCCGAGCGCAGACGGCCAGGCGTCGGTTCACGCGACGATATCGCTAACCGGGGGGGGGCCAGGCCTCGGGGGAGGGGGGAAATCTCCACCAATCCAAAAGGGGGCTGGCGCCAGCAAAAGGAAAAGCAGGCCAACCGGAGGGATGAGCGAGGTTCATCCCTTCTCCGGGGGGGGGGGGGGGGGGTCGGATCGTCTGTCAGGTGGGTCGCCGGGCGTCGGTGCGGTGCTGTGCTCGGGACCGGACACGCAGGGGCAGTTACCTCAGCCAGCACAGGGGGAGGAGTGCACGGGCGGGGGGGGGGGGGGGGTCGGGGGGAGCTGTGATTTAGGGTTCATCAGGTCGGCGCGATCGATGGGAGGCGAGATGCCGTCCTTCGTTTTCTCGATGCGCGCAGTATATTTACGTGGGCTGAGTTGCTTGCGCGGGGGGGTGTTTCCGACCTCGGAATGGGGAGTCTAGACAGCGGAGGGGGGGGGGGGGGCAGAGAAGGGAGTGGGGGGGGGGGGTCGTGGGAAGGGAGAAGTCCTCAAATTTGGTTCCGACTTCAAGCAACCGAATGTGTGTGACCTTATCGGCTCGGCCAAACGCGACATGTCTCATCTGCGATTCTCTTTTCTTCTTCCCCTCTCGCTCGTTTTCCGATCGATAAATCTCTCTGGCGCGTGCGCGGAGAACCTCGGAGAGCCCACAGGCCAGCTGACAGATCCTGAGAACTGGGACAGAACGCAGCCGGCCAGACACACATGAATCCCGTCCAGTTGATTTGGATCGAGGTATTTCGTCATTCTCTTTGTAACCCAGGTTAGGGAGGTAGCTGACCTGCCATAATCTACATGTCACCAACCGCCAAGTCAAAGCTCTTTCAATACCCCAGAGACAACAAGATATTTGCCAAGGCCGATTAAAATGATCTGCCGCTTTGAAAATGGATAAGTAAAGGCCATTTGTCAGAATCAAGGACCAAAGTGCATCCATGTATTTTCGTTATCTCTCAATCTTAGACAAGTTGTCCTTTACAGAGCCTTTGGATCAAACAGATGAACAAAATAACCACGAAACTTCTACGATAAGCTCCCAATCATACGAGATAAATCCAAATGAGAGCCAGTAGAACCGTAGAATGTTCTGGAGTGAGAACACAGAACATTCTAGGGTGAGACTTACCATCATTCTAATGTTGTTGACCCTTGTGCTTCCCTCGGGTCACAATGACGCGAAGGTTCACAACGACCCATCGTTGTGCTGCTACGACTTTACCCAATACCAAAAACTTTCAAAAACTTTGAAAAAAAAAACGCTTCACGTTATTTATGAGGTAAAGTTGTTGCAACATGTGTGTGCGGGGGGGGGGGGGGGGGGGTCACAATGACTCGAAGATAACACAAGGCTTAGAAGGACTCGTTCTTAATTGGTTTTACCCTATGCGACGGGAAACTGATTGACGGAACTGACACGGTCGGTGCCTGCCTGGAGCCTGCCTAGCCACTGTCAGAGCGCAGTGGAGTTATGGCTCGTGTCAGTTGGCCGAGGGTTCGTCTCTGCCGGTGGTTGCCAGTGCTCAGCACATCTAGACCCCTGCAATGGGACACGCCACTCTGTCTGAGATGGTCTGGGAAGGGGGGGGGGGGCGACCTGGGTGTAATTATCCCCTGGTGGGGGGGTGGGGTGGGGGGGGGGATGAGTCCTGATGTGGCTTCTCCCTCTACCATCAGCAGGCTATAAAAACCCAGGCAGAACACACGCACACAAACACGGCCTGAAAACGACCTGATGGTAAACTTCCCTTTCTGCCTAGGATGTGTGTGTGTGTGTGTGTGGGGGGGGGGGGGGGGTCCAGGGGGGTTAAGGCATGTGTGCCTGGGTGAGCTGGCACTGGGGGGGAGGAGGGAGGGGGGGGGGGTTGGTGGTGGTGGCTCCGTGGAGGCCTCTCATACACCACACTGTGTCATTTACAAGCTGATGATGTGGTTAAGGACGTCTTCCCGTATGTGCTGCCCTGTCACGGGGAAGAGACACAGACCAGAGAGAGAGACGGAGAGAGAGACAGAGAGAGAGAGAGAGAGAGAGAGAGAGAGAGAGAGAGAGAGAGAGAGAGAGAGAGAGAGAGAGAGAGAGAGAGAGAGAGAGAGAGAGAGACAGAAAGAAGGAAGGAAGAGTCCCCACACTGAGCCTGACACGCTGGCACACGTTCACTCAAAGACAGGCAGAGACCCACACACACACACACACACACACACACACACACTTAGCCGAAGCTAAATGGCGCGCTCCCTGTAATAACTCCAGGATGGCTAAATGTTCCCTCAGTGCTACCAGAGCTCCTCTGTGGTGTTGTGGCGTGTGGTGTGTGTACGTGCACGTACGTATGTGTGTGTGTGTGGTACTGGGGGGGGGGGGCTCCCATGTGGTCTCCTCTGCTCTGTTCCAGAGGGGCAGAACACCAGCAAAGCGTCCTTGGGGTTAGGCCTGGCCCGCAGCGCCGCTCCTCATCTGGACCCCCCTAAATAGTAGCTTCCACGGGCTAATAGTAGCATCCCTCTGATGGGGCCTGCATTGATCTCCCCCCGGGGGAAGCTATTCTGGGGGAGCTGTGGCTTCGCGACACGCTCTTTCAGGTGCCAGGGCGGGGCGGGGGGGCTGAGGGCTGAGGGCGGGGAGCGTGGCAGGAGAGGGGGGGCTGGGGGCCCGGGGTTAGGCGGGTATGGGGGGTTGAACCTCAAATGGTTCCTGCCTGGTCGAATTAAGGTCGAATGAAAGTGTAGCGATGATGAAAGGGGCGAGGGGGAGAGCGGGTGAGGGGGGTTGTGCGACAGTCGCTCGCAGCCCGTGTGTAACGCTGGGGTTCTTGGTGGCTGTTGCCCTCGGCGGACGTTCAGAACCAGGCAAGACCTCGGGGCGGTGACGGGCCACGCGGATACGGCCGCGGCGAATGCAGGCCCGCTTGCTCACACACACACACGCACACACAAAGACGTGAACGGATATCGCCACAGTCGAGCCCCACCGTACTGTCCTATCTTCAGCAGGCGGAGCCCGACACAACGCAGATGAAGTCTTGTCCTCTCTCGCCCTCTCTCTCGCCCTCTCTCTCGCCCTCTCTCTCGCCCTCTCTCTCGCCCTCTCTCTCGCCCCCTCTCTCTCTCACCCTCTCTCTCTCACCTTCTCACCCTCTCTCACCCTCTCTCTCACCCTCTCTCTCTCTCTCGCCCCCTCTCTCTCACCCTCTCTCTCGCCCGCTCTCTCGCCCGCTCTCTCACCCGCTCTCTCACCCGCTCTCTCGCCCTCTCTCTCGCCCTCTCTCTCGCCCGCTCTCTCGCCCGCTCTCTCGCCCGCTCTCTCGCCCTCTCTCTCTCTCCTGTTTTATTGACTTCCTCAAGCCCCGGCGGTCCCTACACAGCCTCCAGTGAATGTGTACCCCAGGCTAACCCTAACCCCTCAGCCAGAAGACTCCCTCAGCACTCCTCACGCTCTGGACTGCTGAGCTCAGCACGTCCTGCTCGCGGCCCGGCGGTGTAACGTTGCGTCTCGCGGCGCCCGAATCCTCTCGCGCACCTGGAGCAGAAGGCGCCTCGACGGCGCACTGCCGGAGGAGCGGACGTGAGCTTGATTTAGTCCACCCCGTCCACCCCCAGCGTGAAACAGCGGGACGGCTCCCGCGGGTGGACGTTCTGGTGACATAAATCAAGCGCACTTCGTCTGTTTATATTCGGTGGGGGGAAATTGTGATGGATGGGTTCCCCGCGGTGGTTTCGCCGGAGGGAGCCTGGGAGAGAGGTTCGACTGCCCCTTTCTCCCTCACCAGGAAATTGGGAAACAAAGAGGTGAAGTGAGTGACTCCCCCCCCCCCCCTCCACTCTGCCCCCCTCCTCCTCCAGCCAATAAGAAGGCTTTCCTCTGATTCTCTGGCCGATGATGTCGTTTCCCCCTGGAGGCGGGCCTGCGAGACGATTGGACGGCCCCGGGGGGTCGGAGGGGTTTCCTGGGGCGCTGGAGGAAGCAGGGAGGTGGACTCGGCCCCCACGACCACAACGCAATCTGATAAGAAGTATATGCTCTCCTGCTTCGAGAAGTCCTCTCCAGCTGATCCTGTAATCTGGAGAGGCAGCATGTCCTTCCTACTACCAGGACATACTTCACATTAAATCTGTTCAGAGCACATTTTTCCATACCTGACTAGTCCGGAGGAATAAAAGGTACATATATACCTTTAATAGAAGTAAGTCCCTTATGTATAATTCATACATATATATCATATATATATATATATATATCCATCAAAAGTCCCTGCAAACAGCTCCCACTGTGTTCGTACTGTCAGAGAGGACGCAGCTCTTTCGGAAATACTTTGGATACTGGTTTTTTTCCCGATCCACTTGGCCTCCGAGGCCCGCCGTCCAACCAGGGACCAGGGAGAGCTCGAGGCCGCTCTGACTCTGTCCCCGTCCCCCCTCCACCCCATCTGCGCTGCAACAGCGCCGCCCTGTGGCGGCACGAGCCGCTCCGAGTGAGCGACGGCGGCCCTGCGGGGACCCCTGCAGGCCGGAGGAGGTACTGAGGGCGCGGGAGGCTCACCTGGATGCCCGAGGTGGTGAAGTAGGGGATCTCGAACTTGACGCTGATGGGCGGCTTGCCCTCCTTGTCCTCCGCCTCCACGCTGGGCAGGCCGAAGTGGGCTCGCATCAGGTACTCCTTACCGCCCTGGGAGACACCCCGAAACAGGAAGGGTTAGGATGCCACGGGTGGGTTTTTTCAACTGGTTGTATATATATAGTAAATTCCCAAAGAGAGTCAAATACTTATATTTTGAATTTGTTGAATTTGTTGTTGAACTTGTTTTTTTTTTTTTTAGTATAATTGAAAGCAAATTGAAGTGTCAGCTGAACTATTTGAGTGAAGAGTTGAATCTTCAATATATATATATATATATATATAAAATATATACTGTATTTCTTCTAATAAACGCTGCAGCGTTTATTAAATAACGTTCATTTTTGGTGCGGCGTAGACAACTTCGTTGCTGGCTTTGTGACAAATGAATCATGCAGCTAAAAACACAGGTTTCATTTACCACCACTGACTTCCTTGTCTATTCTTTGTTTGTCCATGAGTGCGGCAACTCCCGTTCTCATTGGCTATCAATTAGGTGTGCGTTGGTAGTACAGCTGTCTCAAATACAAGTGTTCTACATTGTGAAGAAATCGGAAGCAGCATGCCTAAACGTTCATACACGTTAGCTTTCAAACTGTTTATGGTGCAGAAAGTTATGTACATGTGTAATAAATACTGGGGTTGAATTTAACCAATTAAATAACCATTTTCAGATTTTTTGGGGTGCAGCGTTTATTCGAGGGCGGTGTTTATTCGAAGAAATACGGTACATAGATTTTTGAATGTCTTTATATTTGGCACGTGCCTCCTTTATTGCTTTACTGACAGCATGCATGGACTCCACAAGTGTGTGCAAACCTTACGACCCACATTCAATGTTCAACGTGGTCTCAGACTTTAGGATACTTACTACAGTATGTGTTTCTACGTGTGTGTGTGTGTGTGTGTGTGTGTGGGAGTGTGTGTGAGCTCACCGGGAATGACTTGATGGACCAGACAACCTCGCTGTTCTCCGGGATCCACTTGACACTGCCCACGGTGGTCTTGAACTTGGGGGAGTCGGCGTCCGTGGGGACTGGAATGTGGATCTCCACGTTGTTTGCCGTCGACCTCCTCTTGAACTGACTCTTAGCCTGGAGGGGGGGGGGGGGGGAGAGGGAGGGACATTGAGACGTGAACAGGAGAGACCAACATGGAAAGAAAAAGAGATAACAGGAAGACAGGCAACGAGGACCAATCGAAATCGACCTTATGCAAGAAGTAGTACAGGCCGCATTATCATGAGCAGCAGCAGTGCTAACAGTAATGACACTAGCAGGTGCAGCTGTCAAATAGTCCAATCGACAGTATTAGCATCAACAGCAGTGGCATCGGCAGCAGTTCACCTTGATCATGTACTCGATCCGGCTGTGAGAGTGCTTCTCTATCACCGACTCTATCCAGATTAGAGGCTTCACCTGGAGCGAGAGAAGGAGAGAGGGAGAGGGAGAGAGGGAGACATGCAGGGAGTTCAACACGTGTCTACGGTGCCGGAGGGAGAGGGCGCAAAAGCGGCCAAGCGGCGTGTCCCCGTACGTGCGTGTTGAGGCGGTAGGACATGAGCTCAAACTCCCCGTCGGGGGGGATGAAGGAGATGGTGCGGTCGTTCTCGAAGCGGGACAGACGCACGCACTGGTGGAACTTCACGTCCTCCAGCTCCACGGACTTGCTCTTCCCTCCTGGAAGCGGGGGGGGGGGGGGGAGCAGGGAGAGGAGAGGGAGCGTGACGAAAGAGAGAGAGAGAGAGAGAGACAGAGACAGAGACAGAGACAGAGACAGAGAGAGAGAGAGAGAGAGAGAGAGAGAGAGAGAGAGAGAGAGAGATTAATTTCCCCCCTCTGTATCTCTCTCTTTACGATGCCTTTGCGTCTTCCCAGAGACGAAAGAGAAAAAAGGTTTGCGTCGACACTTCCACATAAACGCCTGAGAGGGGGGCGAGAGAGGACAGAGGACAGAGCGGACGGAGCGAGCGGACGGAAACTCACTTCCTGTGTTGTCAAACAGAACCTTGTCGTTGAGGCCCAGGCGCAGCTCGGGCATGCCGGAGAGGAACACTCGCATCTTGATGGAACCCACGATCTCACTGCACAGCACGTTCCCGTTGGCACTGACCTGGGGGGGGGGAGGGAGGGGAGGAATGGGGGAGAGGAGGAACTGAACGTTTGTTGGCCCACCAGGCAGTGCTGACACAGGGGCTATCTCTCCATGTCTTCCTCCCTTTCAGACAGCCCAGATTTGTTTTCAAACCCATGCTAGGGCACCACATCAGATCAGATTAGAATAAAAGGCGGACAAGTTGAAGGATGGATGGATGAAAAAAAGAAGCAAAGAAAAACAAGGAAGGAAGGAATGAAAAAAGGAAGGAAGGAAAAAAGGAAGGAAGGACAGACGGACGGACGGAAAGAGAAAGGTTGAAAACGATGCACGGGGCGCTGCCTCACCAGCAGGTTGACAGACTCGATGACGTCGAGGAACACCTCGTTCTTCCTGTACTTGATCCCCTCAGACCTCCAGGACACGGCGTTGGTGACGGTGGCGGGCGGGCGTGGGGCGCCCGTGTCCAGCTTGTGTCCCTCCTGGGTGATGTACCTGAGCAACCCACACGTCACAGTTCACCTCAGGGGCTCGCAAAAAGCCGCCCGGATTCACTTACAACTTCAATTGTGTGACATCTTAAAATAAGTATGGCACCAAGCTAGGCTAACGGATTGAGGAGGAGTGTTTACTCTTGTAGGATCTTGCTGTCGGTGGTCTGGGGGTAGCCAAAGTCCATCAGCTCGTCCATCAGCTCGTAGATGATAACAAAGTTATCTCGGATGCTCTCCTCCTCCAGCTCCTTAAAGTACTCGGAGAACACCTGCGGAGACAAGACACGTCTCCCGTTTTCGGCCCGCGTGATCTCAAGCTGTTGCCACTTTAAAAAGGAATGCAACGACTTGGAATGTGCGGTCAAAAGGCCCGAGAGAGAGAGAGAAAGAGAGAGAGAGAGAGAGAGAGAGGCAGAGAGAGAGAGGCAGAGAGAGAGAGGCAGAGAGAGAGAGAGAAAGAGAGAGACAGAGAAAGAGAGAGACAGAGCAAGAGAGAGACAGAGAGAGACAGAGAGACAGAGAGAGAGAGAGAGAGAAAAGCACGAGAGGAAGGAAAGAAAAGGGACGAGAGCCCACCTGGATGATCTTGTAGAGGAAGGAGAAGACCAGGGAGACGCAGGCGTTCTTCTTCGACGTCGCTACGACTGACGGAATCGGAGTTAAGGCGGCTGGAACGCACGGACAACTGGGCAGGCGTCAGTCGACCTCAGAAGAGATGCTAAAATTGGCCTGCGGGCGCAGTTAGGCCTCAGGGGTTGGTATAACTCCCCTCCCTTGCCCTGTAGTAGAGGCACTTGCAGCACTTGCGAGAATGTCGTAACCTGGCCTATTTCTTTGCAAAGCAAAGTCTTACAACATAGCTACTGACACCGAGTACACGCAACGGAATCTTTGACAAATAGTAAGTGACATTATTTTCTTCTACCAGCAGACGTACAACGTCCTCGACCGTTGAGGCGCGCACAGTACCTGCCAGAATGTCGTTAGACCCTTTCGATTGTCAGCCTGGCCTTTGCAAAGCAAAGTCTTACATCATAACGACTGACACACCCGTCAGTGTTTCCTTCTACAAGCAGAAGGACAACATCCATGACTATGCAACTACAGCTTGTGCTGCACAGAGGGGCATCAACTAGTCCCAGATAGGCGGAGGGATACGGTAGAGGTTGTTGTGTTTGATCCACAGGAAGCGCACCCCTCCGTGAGCCAGGATGGGTGACAGGTTGCCCTCCTCCTCCTTGTCCATGAGGATGGGCATGAAGTGCTCGATCTCGGACATGTCCACGTCCCCGCGGTAGTTACGGCAGATCAGCACCTGCAGGACATCAGACAAGAGGAATAGGATCTTCTGGTCTGTTCCATGAAACCTGTCTTATGGGGTGCAACTTTCTGTTTTGATCCATTTCTCCCTCTTTCATCTCCTATTATCTTGATCTTTTATCTTAAAACCCAGGGGTCATTATCAACTCGAAACTTTCGACAGCATTCTTAATAGTCTGCGGCACAGGGAAGAAATATCTTGAGGTAGGCTACTTAATCGAACGTCGTCATCGTCATGTCAGACAAGACGAATTGCCCTGGCTGGAACATGTGAATCGACAGCTGAATACGACTGATGCAGATTCATTCATTCAGTTTCAGTGATCCAAGCAACCACACACAGAAAGGGCTTAAAAACCTTTTCAACAACAGCACCGAACCAACAACAGCTGGAAGGTGCAACAGCTGTCTAACATTGACGTTTAATGAACTCTCTGAATGAAAGACAATCATCCACGGTGCGTAACAAGTACTATCATGTTATCATACTTTGGCTATTCCCCTGTGGTTTTTTAAATGTGCTATATAAATGAAGTTGATTGATCATACTTATCATAGCACGCTAGCATTACACTATACATAATTATAATGCTAACAGGATGATATGAGTCTGGGTCTGCTCTCTCCTACCTTGCCTTTGAGGTCCAACACATAAACCGCACTTGCTGACATCTTCGGCTTACGTATGTGACAGTAATTTTTTTAAATTATATATAACTGATAATAATATCTTGCTAGGTACAGTTAAAGCCGTAACGTAGCATCCACAGATGCTACCTAACTAGATGTTCCTCACTGCCATCGAACCGGGTTTGTGTACACGTCACAAAACGGAAAAACACGCGTGTTTTCCGGTTTCAGTCAACTTCCTCAACGCTCCTCATAAATATTTCCGGTCTGTATGCAAATGTTTTATTTTGTCTCCATTTATTTTGTCGTGAATGGTAGCCTAATGTAGTGCGCACGTAGCCTATAGGCCTACTTTCATATTTGCCGCAGCAAATATGAGATCCGACTTGAAAATCGCCAGTAATATGTTTGTGAATTTGTGACGAATCTGGTGATAGAGGCAGACTGATAGGTGCACGCACAGCTGGGGAACCAGTTAAATTGGGAACCAATTGGGACGGCGCCGACAGTCGGCTGCAGTCGGCTGCCTTGAAGCTGAGAATGCCATTGGCTGCTTCAAGTCAGCCGGGCTGCAGGCGGCTGCAGGCGACACCGGCGCTGCATGAAGTCGAACGCACCTATTATGATGTGACTCGACTAGCCCATTTTTGAGCAAGCAATCTTGAGCCTTTCAATTTCACTTTCGACAAATTCGTTATACCTTCTAAGCATATGCCTACTGTCATCACCTCCTTTGAGATCACTTGCAGCACCCACCTCACTATGAGATCTAATAGGCCTAATCTATAGGTAGTGACCTTAACCGTAATTAACCGTGCGCCAAAGTCAGGAAATTATATACATAGGGTGACCAGACGTTTAGAGACCTAAAACATGCGTCCGGCAGGGATTCCAAAATTGTACGGCATTTTGCCTCGTCAGATATTTGTGTTTCTCTGAGTCTTTCACAAATTATTACGCCCTTACAATTTTCGGAACGGGTCTCTCCCTCACCACCGTTTTGCGCGAGCTCTGACTGTAGAGAGAACTCAGGTTATTCAGATAGTGCGGCATGCAATAGGCCTACTTTTTAAATGACCATAACTTGCTCAATTTTCAACCGATTTTTGAAACGGTTTGGTTTGTTATCAACGTCAGAGATTTCGCTATTCCACTGCATACTTATGAATAATTCTTAAAAATAATATATAATAGAAGTATGCAGTGGAAGGGATCATGGAGGACTTTTCAGCAGGACAAATTTCAGACAAATCCTGTACATCAAAGGGGTTGGGCGCCACCTAGTGGTGATATGATACAAACATTATTCCGATGTTTTCTGTCTTCAGGACCAGGCTATCTCTGCCACGGAGCTCCAGCAGGTGTTGAATGGGGTGCTGAGCAAGTGTACGATTCCCTCTCTAAGACATTAATAACATATCTCAGATAAATGGTTATCTGGATAGATGTCATGGTTAGAGGTTTCTACGATGGCCCTGAAGTGCAAATCAAACCCCGGTTTCATTGTTTCTTTTTAATGTTCCCCCCTAGGAAAAGAAATCAAGTTTGATGGCTTGAGTCTCAGCACCTAACACCTCAACCTGATGGATGCATCCTTTAGTTATCTGTTAACCTGATATGTTCTGCTCAGTCTGAAAAATGTAGCCTTGCTGGCCAAATCGTCATAAACAGTGTTTATAAAATGTTGGGTTTATTAATTCCTAAAATTGTCTTGTCTTATTTTATCTTAAGTGTGTGCCACGTGTAAACCTATGTAGCCTACCTCTCAAATGCCTTGATGGAAACATCAAGGTAGATAATACAATGTATTGTACTCATATGCATTGTTCTGCCTCTAATAGTTTTAACAAACAATTTAATATGACGCAGAGGTGATGTTGTTGTAGGTGACCACCCATCCCCCTTTGCCGCACAGAATTTTCACCCCTTGTTCTGCACGTCGCATATTGAGAAAAGACTGTTGGTTTTTAAATATCATATCATCACCCCCCCTCTCTCTCTCTGGATTTTAGCCTGAGTCACAATGACATCACTGATGCTCTATCAGACAGAATACTGCAACTGGTCTCCATCAACAGCTCCATTAGTGCTGTGCGGTGAGAAAATTATTTTGTGCAATGGATAATACATATATTGAATGAATACTGAAAAGGTATAACCACCAGCATAACATGACTTTATGGTTTATTAGTCATAATGTAACCTTAATCACTGAAGTAAAAACATTGTTAATTCCCCTAGTTGCTTATAATGATATGAACATGTCAAAAAAGAAAGCTCCCGGGGAGTTTTCCGTTAGGGATACTTAAAACCCTGACAAAAAGGTTTGCGAACAATGTTTACTGTCCACAGCCAGTTTGCTGTGGATTCATATTTTGTGTTTCTGGAAAATATTTCTGAGACTCAGTCTCTTTGAAATTCAAAAGGTGATGGGCATCTGTTAAGCCCTCTGTGACATTGCTTGTAAAAAGGGTTCAAATAAAAATAACATTTTACTTGACGTTTTTATGTGTTTGGGGGAAGAAAAATTAATTGTTAAAGAATTTAAAAGAATGCACATTAGGGGAAATGACTTAACTTTGGTGAAGATTCTGTACTTAGATACAGAACACATCAAATATGACGAGCATAATATGTTTGACTGACTTTTGGCATATTTATCTTCACCATAGCAGACGTGAGAGAAGCATCTTCTGGAAATTCCTAGGAGATATTAATCTAGCATATTGTACACCTCATCGAGCATTATCCCTTAATGGCCTGTGGGTGTAACTAGCGTGTTAGTTTACATATGTGTGCCTGTGACCAGTAAATAGTGAGACTGATGCACCACCAGCAACCTTAAAATGAAAGTTTTATTACATACGTCATCAAAATGGGGATATAAGGTATATTGGCTATCCATATCCAATTGTAAATCTCAAACTGAAAGACAATTTGTCAGTGTACTATTTGCACAAATTGCTTGTCAAATTACAAGAACACTAACGCTCAATTCTATAAATGTACAATGTATTACTTATGATAGTCTCCAAAGGCAAAACCATAAAAATTGAAAGTAAATTGGAGACATCGGGAAAAGTCCAGCGCTGCTTCTCACTTGGTCCAGCTGACCTTTGGGATGTCGTAATGTTCTGTCAGTTTGTCCAGGTGTCTGTTAAAATCCTGGGGAAAGGGAAACACAAACCGATGTTCAAACTAAATGGAGGACTAAAAGTCTGAGCATTAAAAAACAGGGACAGAGGTTTTTTTCTCCCAGTCAAAGTACCCCAACTTCAGACCACATGCCAAGTCAAGCATTGTCCTTTGGTCAGCGAGAAGAAACACATTTAAAAACGTTCCAACCATTACCATACAAATCTTACCTCAACTCTGCGTTTGTGTGTTTTGGATGCCTTGTTCAAAATCCTTTCCATTTGCTAAAAGACAAAGAGGTTACAATTAGAACATAAAACATGTATATTTCAATAGCTGCAAGTATGCCTACTAAAACACACAATAATAGAACTAACTAGGCCTAAATAACTGCCTGTCAATTATGTAAACCTAACTAATTGGGAGAAAATATCTGGGTACATTATCTATATGCCATATCAAGACTTACCAATCACAAATAGAAGCAACATGTCTTAGGGCGATTCACACAACTCACCCTTTTTTCACCCATCTTATCAAAGGCCATTTGGGCTGGTGTTCGCTTGTCAACATATCCCTTCTTGGCTTCTTCCTCTTCATTCTGGTTAGCAATGGCCTGCTCCAAACGCTCCTTCCTCTCCTTATCCTTCTTCTTCTTCCTTTGGAAGCAAATGAGATACATAGTTAGATGACGCAATTTTCAGCAGAAAGACAACAGACATACATACTGTGTCTCTTGCCGTTAATGTCTGTTTCTCTATTTGTGTGTAACAAACAACTCTAGATGAGAGATAATCAATTTTTACACATCAGCTTTAAAAATGTCGAGATCAGCTAGCTAGCTAGCTAGCAAGACAGCCTACAGCCGTCATACTAGGCTAAACATTTGAGAAGTCCTGAACACCCACATTCGTCTGATCCAACAGGGACCTTGATCAACAAAATAATTTTAATTAAATTAAATAGCGAAACACCTACTTTTTCCCCGCTGAAAGGGAGCCCAGTCCTTTCAAATTCAAAGCGCCTTTCTGGACCGTCGCGTACTCCGACATCTTGTTACGATGTGGAATATCTTCTTCTCGTTGTTATTGTCTATCGACTGCCTGATTATAGTCATTGCCACACGACACAGAACTGCTGCCACCCTTCTTTGTGGGGAGGCATTACAACTTTGTAATTTCAAGCTACAGACAACCAATGTTTTAGGATACTATGTATTTCCTGATGGGGGCAGTAACGTGCTTCGTTTACCATAGGCGTTGCATTTTAGTGGATAGAAGAAACTACCCGGAAAGGAAGACAACGAATGTCAAACCAAACACGCATGGCTGTGTGTTTTGTTAGCTGACTTCAACCCAAAGATGTCAGGGCTTCATCTAATCTGCTCTGCAACGCGACTAAAATGTTTGACAAGAAACTCACAGCTTTGTATAAACAACCTTTTGTATAGAATTCCGACTTGTGGATACGCCAAGAAAGTTGGTAAGCTCCAATCTTCGGGTCAATATTATAGTGTCACTACAATGATTATTGACCTTCAATTAAGGATGTTTTACTATAACAATATGAACGTAGATTCAAGTCAGGTTTCCGCCCTCGACTCAAATCAGACATCCACAATTTAGAACACACACACACAATGAGCAAATCAAGCGCACATTTCAGTCATCTAGGGAACAATTTCACCACAGATTGAAAACCATAGGTCTGTTTTATACTCGACTATTATTTTACGCTGTATCAGTGTGTTCATAATAGCCAACACTATTTGCTGTCCTTGATGAATTGAATCAAATAAAGCAACCAGGAGAAGCCCCCCTTTCTCTGCGTGCATGCAAAATATCAATTTCAGTGACTTGGTTCCCCTTTAAACATCCTCTGTGATGCGTTGAAGTTCAATTAGATCTCTCATTCTACCGCAGCAATGTTGTTGTAGTCATAACCCAAATCTTTGTTTTTTGACAGGTATTTTTTTCTTGCATTCAAAAGATTTAAAGGGCATGCTCAAGTCACGCCTGTCTTGGCCCTATTTCTCTCTTCCTATTTATGTGATTAGACATCCCAGCGTCAGATTTCCAGGATTACGCAATGATACAATGAGGTGGAATCATGTGGTTTCAATCATAGCATCATCCATGTTCAGTGTTCCATTGATCCATTGTCGCCATCTCTATCCCAGCGGGCAAAGGAAAGGGGAAAGGCCAGTTGAAGGAGGCTGTGAAGGGTCCGGAGGTGTGCAAGGACCCTGTGAAGCTCACCTCCCATGCTATGGGGGTCAACATCTTCAAGACTGGAGACGACCCTCAACTTCGACCTCCACAAGATTACCCGGAGTGGTACGGCATACAAATTCAAACCTACTACATTGTACACACGTTTTAGGCAACTGGAAACAAGCTGCTTGTGTGCCTCATTCAAGTTTGAGCTCAGTACGGAATATGTTGATATCCCCATCCCTCTGTATGGACGAAGTATAATCATTTTGATTTACTTAAAGCATTTGAATTTAAATCTACTACGCCAGACTTGGACGGAAATCCATGGAAGAATGTGGGGGAAGATGGATGAGTGATGTCCAGTGTGTAACTTCAAATCATTTTGTGTCCTGACTGTGATTTTCCACTGCCCTTTCCCCAGGCTGTTCCAGTTGGATCTGGGTCCCCCTAAAAAGCTGGTGGACTTGGAGCCAGACAGCTGGGAGTACATCAAGGTTCTTCGCAAGGAGCACATGTGGCGTTTCAATAGACTGAACAAGGGCAAGAGGCTGTAGGGCTTGCCAGGAACGGACGGACATGATTCTCATATTCACAATTTATTTTGCCTGGTTTCAAATTGTCAACTGGTAAAAATGAATGTTTTTGTACAGTTAATGTTCGGTTTGAGTGTCTTGCTCGAAGATGTTGATGTTGACAAAGTGTGCCATTTCTTCTCAGCTGAGATAATATAACGACTATAGTCTACACACATTTTCATGTGGTAAAATAAGACCGGTTGAAAGCCGTCATTAAGTGTGATGTTAAACCAACAGAAATAAATGAATTTTTTAATGAGTTTGACCTCATGCTTGTTTTCCATAAAAAAGACGAAAACAGTGTCAGATAACTTAAGGTTTCGGTGCGTTTGTGTCGCTTTGCTATACTATACTCCCATTGGCGCAGTGGAAGGTGAAAGTAAAGTTGGGCAACAGGGGAAACAGTAGTTCATGCAAATACAGAGAAGAGGAACAAAAATGATGCAAGCTGAATGCAGATTATACTTCGAGTCGCTGTAGACTGGCACAAACTGGAGACAATTTTTATAACATTTTTTAGAGGTTATTGTGGTTATTTTACATGTGCTGTTCCAACCTCTTCCTTTTGCATCTAACCTTTTCTGTATCATTCATCGGAAACTTCGTCTGAACGGAAACTGGTCCTGCAATAGAAGTTGCCTCTAACGTTTTGAAGTCGAGAAAATTAATTCACGTTTCGGTTTACATTCCGGAAGCAGTTGAATACAGGTAATCTCACATTCACTCAATTTAGTCAACTGTAAAATGCATGGATTGCGATTCAAGCGGTCATTCCTTTTCCTCGTTCAGTTTATTTCTTCAGAACTGCCTCCGAAAGTTTTCGTTTACTTTAGAATTCTATAATTTTTTACATAACCTATTCGTCATGCTCAATTGTTGCCTACACAGTCAGTGATGGTTGCAACAATGAATCTTCTGTGATCAATTTAGCCTATAGGGCGTGACTAGTACCAAAGCAATACTGCATCTAGACAATTATTCATTGACTACAATAGACCAGCCAACTTGACGTCCGTGTTTTTGAGCATTTGGTTGAAATACATAAACCTACATAAACCTATGAGTGTATCGCTTTATAGTATGTTTCGTGTTTGAAGCGGACAGAGAGATGGGTGACTGGAATATAAACATTGGGACCATGAGTGAAGAAGCTCTCAGCAGATTAGCACATCTGCTAGACAACTCAGACTGTGGATGGAGACAGCTGGCCAGTATGGTCACTGAGCAGCCTCGGTATCGCTGCAGGTGAGAAAGATTGTCTCTTTACTCAATAGTTAGTGAAATGGCTACTAAAGCAGGGCATATACTCCGACAGCAAATTTGCTTAATTGTAACCAATTTACAAAAGTGATGGTTAAGAAGGGTATGCTATAGCTACTGGTGTCCATGGGGGGAAACACTGAGTATACTCAATATACAAGTATTCCATACACTCCAGTCTGTATGCTGCATCATGAATGCTGCTAACGTCATGAAACGAACCCTGACAAAGCCAGTGTCTGAGTTGGCCAGGATGAAAGGGAGTTTGTCTGAACTGGTTCTGTGCAGTGAGAAGGAGATGACGAGCTGCTCGCTCCAGGTGCTGAGCCCCACAGGCAGCCCCGGACGCTTCCTCCTGGCCATGCTGGTGGACCGCTCCTGCCCCCTGGGCTTCCTGTTGCACTGCCTGAAGAAGATGGACCACCAGGACGCTGTCCAGTACCTCACTACCACAGGTACACCGATGAGATGTTTTTCTTGGGGCCCTGGCCCACAGCCGTGACTGTAATGTGGGACAGAAACACTAATAATGTGACAAACGTGTCACATTATTAGTAGTATTAGAAGTTTATAATGTGATAAACTTCCCAATATGAATTGATAGGGAACTGAGCAGGACATGTGAAACTGAGGTTTCGGATGGACCAATTTTGAGTTTGCCGAGTTCATCATGATCAAAGGAAATACTTTTAGTGGAGGACTATACCATAGAAAAAGTGTAACTTTCAAAGGTCCGTCGTCTAAGAACAGTTGTATGCTTAAAAGCATTACTTATATTCAGTTTCAGTCACTGTAATTAATTGGAGAGGAAGACAGAAGAGAAAGTGAATTTACTTGTCTGCGTTTACATTAACATTTAGTCATTTAGCAGACGCCCTTATACGGAGCGATTTACAGTAAGTTAAGGGGCATTCTCCCCGAGGCAAGTAGGGGGAAATGCCTTGCCCAAGGACACAACATTATTTTTTGGTCACGGCGGGGAATCGAGCCAACAACCTTCTGATGACATGCCCGATTCCCTAACCATTCAGCCACCTGACTTCCTACATGTGTGTGTGTGTGTGTTTATTTGTGGGCGCGTGTGTGTATGTTCTGTAGTGACGGAGCAGATCCGAGTGACGCTGCAGCCTCAGTCCCAGCACGCCGCCGAGGGAGCCAGGGTGGTGCTGGCGTGCCGGGCCAGCGGCCCTGCGGGACTAGCCTACCGCTGGTTCAGAGGGAAGGATGAGGTCAGAGAGCAGACAGCACATTCCTAACTCAGCCCTACTAAAAGAGGAAGTCGGACGACAATAGAATCTGGAGCTCCCCCCCCCCACATTCATCAGAAAACCCATTTCGGGATCTTTCATAACATTGGAAAGAATAACAAAGGAATGAAATTAAAAGTGAGAATGATATCGATATCGACTATTGGGAAATGATTAGACCCTCTCGTTCTTGTTTTCCCAGATCATTGGTGGGTGGGGTCCGGAGCTGGTCCTGAGCCCTCTGACTTCTGCCCACCAGGGCTACTACATCTGCAGGGTCAACCACGGAGACAGCTGCGTGTTCTCTCAGTGGGCCCGAGTCCACCTGGCCCGGCCCGCCGGCACCAGCTCAGGTACGCCACCCAACATGATCTAGGAAAACAGTGTCACGTCTGTCATCGCCCATTGACTCTGACATTGACCTCTTTTTTCCCAGGGCTGCAGGGCCTTGGCTTGTGTCATCATGTTTTGTTTGACGAGACAGGAGGGATTAACAGAGCTCTGTTGCGTCTGCGTGTCTCCTTTTACTTTCTGACTGGGCCGATCTGAAACATGAAACGATCTGACATGGCCGTTTTGGAAACTACACGTAGAGATCGCTCGTAAATGAATAGGCATGGGCCCTGACCCCAGATCATTACTGTTGCCGTGTAATCCGATTCAAATAGAATTCTTTCAAATCAAACTTTATTTGTGCTGCCCTTCTGACAAGAATGTCACAAATGGCTTCTCTGTGTTCATCCGCTTCCTCTGTGAGAGCTTCAAATGAGAGAATGCCCTGCCATCAGACACACATAACTGCACCACCTATCACACTTTTACCAAAAGCACGAAGACATGGTTAAAGGTCAACCCGATTTGTAAACATAATCCCTAGCTGTGTATTGTCGCTTTCCATGTTTGTGGCTTGTAAGGTGTGGAAACGCTTTGTTGCCTTTACGGATTTTGTCTTGTTGCCTATTGTTCTATGTTGTTCTATCTGTATGCTAACTGTAACTGTTTTAATAATTTGCCCAGGGACTGCGGTTCAAAATGAGCCGGCTGGCTAAAACGGGCACTTTAACTTAAAACGTTGATTAATGTGCACTGTCCCTGTAAAAATAAACGAAATAAATACAAATACAAAGTTTCCCACACATCAGGACGGTTAAGCTTTTCGTAACCTTTTTAAAGTTGAGGAACCCACCGGCTAGTTGTGTTTTCTCTGGGTCGACAAATGCCTGAAAGCAACACGAATCTCTTTCAAATATGTGAGGAGCCAAGCTGTGTCCTAACTGCTGTGACTCTCCCTTCCCGGGGGGGACTATGTCTTCCCAGGTGGCAACAGCAGTTTCTTCCTGTCGGCGACCAGCGGCCTGCAGATCGTGCAGCAGCCCCGGGCCCAGGCGCTGTCCGAGGGGGAGGCTCTGGGTCTGGAGTGCCTGGCCGAGGCCAACCCTCCGGCCCAGTACCAGTGGTACCACAACAAGAAGGCCCTGCCTCAGCCCCAGGCCCAGACATGCTCACTCAGGGTCAGTACACTCAGCATCACCCTAGGCCTTGACGGTGGTCGTTGGGTTTGGACATCACAGTATATTTAGTGTTGGAGATGTTTTTTTGTTGTTGTTGTAATGTTTAGTTATGGATGTAAAATATTAGAAATATAATACATGAAGTCCTTTAGAAGTCATCTTATCCAGAGCAACTGCTAGATCCAGATAATAGCTTTTATTCTGTTCATTTGGACTCTGCGGATTTGATAGAAGTTGATGTGTGTGTGTCTGTGTGCGCGTGTCCTTCAGATCCCATGTGTGACCACTGCAGATCGAGGCCAGTACAGCTGCAAGGTGTTTAACCTTTACCACGAGATGTGGAGCGACCAGGTCCACGTCAACATTGGTCAGTTGAGTCTGTCAATCAATCAATCAGCCAATCCTACTTTGTCAACGCTTATTCTCATAAATAACATGCAGCCACGGTATCACTATGACTACACTATATTTACCCAACTAAGCTTTTCACCCTCAAAGCCAGTGGATTCAAATTTCAAAACAATCGTTTTGATGGTCTCATATTTAACCATCCGAAAACTGGAACAACTTGCTGAGGCTGGAGAAGGTTCTGGAACATGTTTTTGGTCGAAGGAAGCTGAAGAGAATAACTGGTTTGTGGTTTTCAGGCCCCAGTTTTGCGTCAGAGGCCTCCTGGGCAGAAGTGGGTCACAGCTCAGGTATGGCCGAATAATTCCATTCCTCTACTCCGTACCTGTTGCTCTGCTTTCTCTGTGAGCCAATCAAAATCTGTATTTCTCACTGCAGCCACTCCCGGCCCTGACAGACAGAGAAGCACTTTTTATGGTGAGTGCATCATTGTATTTTTGGGAGAAGTGACATTTTGACAATGGGACAAACCGGCACTACTGCACTACTAAGAGGCCCATACCGTCAAATAACAATACAATGACCCACTCCTCTCCTTCTCTCCTCTACCTCCAGCCACTGGCCCTATCCTCTCCGCTCTCCTCATTAACTGACCCTCCCTCTCCCCCCAAGCTAATAACTCTCTCCTCACCCCCTCCCCTCTTCTCCCCCCAGCCACCGACAAGGTGGCGCTTCTGATGGGCAACATGAACTACCAGCACCACCGCCAACTGCGGGCGCCCATGGCGGACGTGCACCAGCTGACCAACCAGCTGCGCCAGCTGGACTTCAAGGTCGTGTCCCTGCTGGACCTGAGCTGGCAGGAGATGCACAGCGCCGTCATGGAGTTCCTCCTGTTGCTGGACAAAGGGGTCTACGGTCAGTTTGCGTAACCAAGTGGACGGGGGGTTCAACTCGGCGTAAACACAGCTAGCCTGCTAGCTTTTTTGTTTGTGGCTGTTTGTGAGGGGTGGCCAGCCGGTTTTGAAGTGAGAGGATTTCAGGGCACAGGTCTTACCCTCTGTACTGCCCCCCCCCCACCCCTCCTGGCACCCCAGGCTTGCTGTACTTCGCAGGCCACGGCTATGAGAACTACGGGAACAGCTTCATGGTGCCCATCGACGCACCGGCCTCCTACACATCGGAGCACTGCCTGTGGGTCCAGGACATCCTCCAGAAAATGCAGGAGAAAGAGACCGGCCTCAACGTCTTTCTCCTGGACATGTGCCGCAAGAGGTAACCCCCCCCCCCCCACCCTCGCCCTCGCCCACTTCTGGGATCAAAGTCCATGTGTGCACAATAAGGATAGCAATTTTCCGTACGTGTTCCATAAGTGTCATAGCATCTCTTATCTGTGTTGTCCTGAGGAACCTGAACGATGACGTCATTCAACAACCGGGCCCGCTGAAAGTGACGGCGAACATAGTGTTTGGTTACGCCACGTGAGTCGCCCTCCCGGAACATCTGTCTCCCTGCCTCTCCGCCTGTTTCCATGACTGCCCGTCTAAGCATACCCCATAGCTGAGATATGCCAAGATGTAATGGCAGAAGGCACGCAGTCTCCCAGTATCCGTCTAGTTTCCAAAGCCAAAAAGCGGCCCTCTTTTGCATGTGTTTGACCAGGTTTGTGTTTGAGTACAGGTGTGTGGATGCTGAGGCCTTTGAAGTGAACAAAGATGACCTTTCCAATGGCATCTTCATCAGCTACCTCAAACAGCGTCTATGTGAAGATGAGAAGGTCACTGTGATGCTTGACAGAGTGGCCGAGGGTAAGAGTCCGAGCTCTTCCCTATTTCATTCATTCATCCTTCCATCCACCTCTCCATTCATTCACTCCCTCACTCACCAACATACAATCTCAATCATTCTTCACTAAGAAGTCACTAGTGCCACTATAACCACAACTTCATTAGCACATCATCAAGTTACACAATCATCCTTTCCACCATACCCAACCCTTGGCCAAAACCCTCGCCTGTCGCCATATCCCATCAGTCCCACGCGTCCCCGTCACACACACTGTGTCCGTCCCCAGACATGGGGCTGAGCGGTTAGGGAATCGGACTAGTAATCAGAAGGTTGCCGGTTCGATTCCCGGCATTCGAAATGACGTTGTGTCCTTGGGCAAGGCACTTCACCCTACTTGCCTTGGGGGGAATGTCATGAACTTACTGTAAGTCGCTCTGGATAAGAGCGTCTGCTAACTGACTAAATGTCAACGTGTTCGTCCCCAGACATGGGGCGCTGCGCCATCACGCGCGGGAGGCAGGCTCTGGAGCTCCGCAGCAACCTATCAGAGAGGAGGGCCCTCACGGACCTCATCCAGGGCTCCAGCTGCCCTGCCGCCGCGTCTGCTCGCAACATGCACTGGGCCATCGCACACGGTCAGACATCACCGCACATGCTCACATCGGTAGTCGCTCTTGTGAATGACGGGCACTTTTACAAACTGGATTGCTAGACTTGTCTCATTTCAGTCGACCTGTAGGTCAAATACTTGAACGTTGAGGTTATCTAATCCTCATTCCACAGATTGTTCTTTATGAAATGACTTTTCCAGGTGGTTTATTAGTACTTAGTACACTACAACTTGTACTTGTATATTTGCCAGTTGTTCATATCTCGTTTGTCTGTCCAGTGCTTCCAGAGAGCCGTAACTTGCAGTTTGACTGTGGCGTGAAGGTGCAGCTGGGCTTCGCTGCGGAGTTCTCCAACATCATGATCATCTACACCAGGATATTAGAGAGGCCTAAGGACATCTCTTACTGCTCTGCTCACGTCACTGACTTACCAGAGGTCTGTTGGTCGCTTCTCAAAATGCAGCTGTGTTATGAAGGAGACCTGGGGTTCCCTTTAATGCAGTGAGATCATTGATTCAGCCATAGGGCTCCTTGTTTTTTCTGTGTGACTTATTAATCATCCAAGTCCTAAAGTATTTGTACTCTGCGACATGGACTTACAAAAAAATTAAATAACTAAAAAGTGCATTCCATCATCTATACTGTATATGTATTTACGGGGTAAAAAAAAGAAATGGCGTGTTGATACCAAACATAGGTTTCACAGGTAAAGCCTAAATAAAAATCAAGAATTGAACTAAAAGGACAACTGTAGCTCGAATGCACAAAAGACATTGGTAGTGCTATATTCATGGTTCAACTGTGTTACTGCGTCGCTTTGTGTTGTTGTTTCACAGTGTCTTATTGTGTCCTATGTCAGGTTTTGGACATTGACGTGAAGAGGAGTAACCATGTGAGCCTGCAGGAAGCAGGCAGCTTGCTGCTGACCATGGACCCCCTGCTGAGCCCAGAGCTGCCCAGCCTCTACACCCGCATCAAGGACCTGCAGAGACTGAAGGTCAGCTTCCCCAACACTCACCCTCTGCCTCGGAACCCAAACATCTCACCCGCTGGACCAAATAGGTTTTTGATCATGTCAGGAAGGGCACCATGGTGGAAAAAGTAGTGAAAATGTTAGGATGTCTACATAACACCTTCAGAGTTAGATCCCAGTTATATCTGGGAGTCAGTTGGCTGAGAGGTTAGGGAATCGGGATGTTAATCAGAAGGTTGCCGGTTAGATTTCCGGCTGTGCAAAATGACGTTGTGTCCTTGAGCAAGGCACTTCCCCCTACTAGCCTCGGGGAGAATGTGCCTGTAAGTCGCTCTGGATAAGAGCGTCTTAGCTAAATGTAAATGTATCTCCGTGGACAGTGTGGACAGAGTGCTAATTATACTATGACAATCGGGGGGGTAAACTTCTTCTCCAGGGCGTGTACCAACCCCCCCAACCTCTTGTTTTTACTTATTTTGGGGGGGTCCAAGTCTTAATTAGGGAGGTCAAACCCCCACCAAGCCCCCCCCCCCCTGTAATTCGAACCCTGAGTGTGGAATCTGTGTGGAAAACGCCAGGTGGTCTTCTTCCCCCTCCGCAGATGGAGCTGACCTTCACGGTGTGTCTCCAGTACCAGTACTCCAACTTGGACGAGGAGGTGGAGGAGCGGCAGGAGATCGGCGTGGGCAAGCCCCTCGTCTCCAAGCTCAACCTCTACGAGCCGCGCCTCCAGCGGCTCCACTCCGCCTCCTCAGACCTGCTTTCGTCCGGCAGCTTGCCCGAGTCCTCCTCCTTCCCAGAAGGCTTTAGGCCCAGCTACCCCGGCTCTGAGACCTCGTCCGTTGGTTCGGCCTCGACTTCCTGGTCGTACTTCCCCCAATCAGGAGATTTTCTCTCGCCATCCACCAATAGAGTTAACCAACCAGAAGAGACAGACAGTCCTGACATGTTGGACAGTAATGTCCCCCAGTCTCTCACCACTAGCAAGAGCTTGCCTCATGGCCATGTTGACGATACATACCAGTTCAGCGACATGCGCAACTTCCATTCCTGTTGATTGGTGAAATACATCATTTCCATGAGTTCTATTTGCTTCTGTGACTGAAGTCGTGAACTTAATGTTCTCCATTTTCAGTGGTACACACCTTTACTTTTTCACCCTGAAGGCATTAACTTACTGTGCAACGTACACCGAACATATTCTGTGAACTTTGCTGAACAAGTGTTTGTGTATAGACTGATTTGTGCCTTTATAAATGTGTTTGTAAAAGCACTGGAAATGGAATGAGACACAACAAAAAAAGCATGTTTATTTATTTTGACAATGTTGAGTTCATTAGGTTATCCCTGGCTGGGGAGCAGGTGGAAAAGGCTGAATGTTATATTTCCAGGCTGCCCCTGCAGGTGGTCCAAACTAAAGACTACAACCGTATGGTTCTTAGCTTCAACTGTGAATGTAATATTTTGGGGTTTGGGATTGCCAATTAAACCTTGATCTTTTCTCAGTCGTAAACATTCTTTGGGATCCAGGGTATGTAGGGGTGAGGGGAAATGAGAGGTTGGATGAAATGGAAAAGAGCACTATCAATACAGGATAATATAAACATGCAAATTAGTATCAGTAAAGTATATTATATTGTGTAATTTGGGAAAAAGGAAACTACTCCTCTAACAGTAGGTGGCAGTGTATGAAACTCATGTTGGATACAATCCGCCACTCAAATTCAAAAAAGAAGATCGAGCTACAGATGCGCAGTAGTCTCGTATATGTAAGTGGTGACTCCATTTTGTTTCTGTTTCAGTCAGCGAGCGCCTGTAATCGTGCACGACAAGCGAGCCAGGGTTGCACACAAGTGCTTGCAAACCAAATACGTAAATTTAAAGAAGTTGAATCATGTCTGATAACTCTTCGGCAGTGGAGGCAGGGGCCGTTGAGATACAAGAGACTGTAGGGTTTCGAAAACTGTCAGAATTGAGGGTCATCGACCTGAAAGCTGAATTGAAGAAAAGGAATTTGGACGCCACCGGCAACAAGAGCCTGCTGTCAGAGAGGCTGAAAAAGGTACTGTAGTGCTAGCTAGCTGGCTATCGCTACTAGCTGTGTTTATTTAGGTCTACTGAAATACTGAAAGCTAATAGATACCAACTGATGAAACACTCAACGAGAGCTACACTATTACATTTGCAGGTGCATAAACATAGCATCATTTATTTTATTGAGTGAAGCAAGTAAGCGAAGTAATCTAGGTAGGCTAGCTTGTTTGCCAGATTAGGCCCCGACCATGGCATGGCCTTACGCTTACTTGGCCAGTTAGCTCACGTTGGTTAAAATTTGCCACCCAATTACGCACTGCTCTTCATATGTTGGCGAAGACCAAGGCTTACACGAGCGAGTCTTTTTTTCTTCTTCTTGACTACCGACGTTAGCGATACATTGTATCTCATCAATTTAATTATTTTCTAATTGTATTCACTATTTGTCGTCACAGGCCATCGAGGAAGAGGGCGGAAATCCGAATGAGATTGCTGTTACTTTGGATACAGCCGGAAAGAAAACCCCAGTCAGACGGATCTCTAAAGGTATGCAACGTTTTCCACCTTAGGGAGTTACTGAATTGAAAGTCAGGTTGAGCGGATGCATTGTGCAAAGGACTAACGTTAATTAACGAGAGGGAGACTCACAGCTGATGATATGCATGCGTGTGTTTTTTGACCTGCAGGGAAAAAACAGGACAATGACGAACAGGGGGATTGTACTATTGAAGAAGATTCGGGTGACGGTCAGGTGAGCTGTCCCACACCACTGATCACCAAGGATGTTGTTGAGTGCCTATGGATATTCGGTGTGCGCAGAAGATGCAAACACCAGTCAATGGACTTATGCAAGTCAATAAAATAGGCCCGTAGACCGCTGTACCGCACGAGTATCAAATGAAACGGAACCCCCCCCCCCCCCCTTCTGCCCGTCCCCCTGACTGCAGGACGATCACCACGACGACAACAGCATGGACAACCTCCAGGAGATGGACATCATGGACATGAGCGTGCTGGACGACGCCGAGAACGACGAGGGGATCCCCGCGGAGGAGTACGACGACGACGAGATCCTGAACGAGGACCCCGAGGAGAAGGGTCACCCCTTCAGCCCCGCGGCGAACGAGGGGGGGGAGGAGGAGGACCAGGGGGAGGAGCTGGGCAACGGAGATGTGGAGATGTTGGACGAGGCCGAAGAGGTGAGGGCGGGTCGTGCCTTCGGTGTGTGTTTGTGTGTGTGTGGTGTTTTCTAGCAAGCGTTCGACGCCTTGTTGAAACGGAATGCACCAGAACACTCAAATACTCTCCTCTTTTGTGTTTGTGTCCGCGCAGGCGTGCGTCGACCAGGAAGTTGGCGACGCCGAGGAGAAAGATGAAGATGTGATATGTCCGTCGCCCACGGAGGTACAGGCTCTCTAGCATTTCGCTCACGAGCAGGATATAAGTTCTGCGAGGTTACCTGAACCCTGTGTTGTGACTCGTGATGACTCATTATAGCTGCGTCACTGAATGGGAACCATTTTCTTTTGTCCTTCAACAGGAAGAGAAGGAGGAAGTGGAGGCAGAAGACTCAAAAGAAGGAATAGGTACTGTTGAGAAAAAAAAAATGAGAAAAAAAAAAATCAAATGTTCCTTTCCAGCGCACTTTTCTTCCCGTCAGTGTTTTAAAACCTTCGGAATGCAAATCGTTCAGTTTAAAGCGTCCTCACAGAGAGACTGGAAAGCCAAAGGTAGCTTGCTGGCTGAGAGTTGGAAGGCTTCCCTGAGTGATTAGAGAAAGGGACGCGGCGGCCATCTTTGGCGCTCCCTCCCCACCACGTTTCCTCAAAGGGTACCATCTTCCAGCTCCCGGCCAGCAATGATTTCGCAGGTCAGCGAGCGTTCAGTTGTTGCAGGTGATGTTTTTAGGTTGCCACACGAAGACGAAGATAATAAAAAAAATAAAGAAGAAGACCGGAGATTCCAAAATGCCTTTTTAGGACTGAAAGATAAACTCATTGGACACGAGACTAATGGACTTGTATACAAACCCTCTCCCCCCACTCCCCCCAATTTCTAAATCACTTTCCGTGTTATGGACACACGTCAAGTCAGAGGCTGCGTGACAACATGGACCTTTTACTGGAGCCTCAGCTGGTCTTGTGGCTTTTCTTCAGCTAACTCCACTCTTTTCTGCTTTGGGATCAGGTGAACTGGAGTGGTTCCGCTTCACGTTGAGGGTTTAGCCTGAGTGAGTCGCTTGGTTCCTGTCTTAGGCCCCTTGGCGATTTCCAGTCTCTCGCTAGGCTAGGCTAGGCTACGCTAGGGTGTGCATCTGTTATACGTGTCTCAGTGCCAGAGAGGTGGGAGAGCCCCGTCCTAAACCAGGCCTCGCCAGTTCCACGTTAACCTTTGCTGTGTGTTCAGAAGTGATTAAACTCTGTGCCATTCTATTCCTGTTAAATCCGTAGAAAATGAAAAAGTAGCCGGGTCTTGTTTGTCTGAGCCACTTAATGAAGACCACCTGGAGGACACCACAGAAGAAGAGCAAGCCGCCGACGGCCCCGGGGAAGATAATGTGTGCGACAGCGGCGAGTCCGCCAATGTGAAGAGCGAACCGGCGTCGGCTAGCGACGCGGACAAGGACGTTGACGCTAAGCTAACCGGCGATGCCGAACAGGAAGACGCGGAGGACGCCAGTAAGCTTCCGGAACAAGTGACAGTTGACACTGAGGGCAAGGGCGATACTGTTAAGGCCGATAGCGATAACGCGGGCGAGAGCGAATGCGCTGTTGATACCGAAATGGTATTTAAGGCCGAGGGCGAGGAAGACGAAGAGACGAAGACTGAAGAGCAAGCCGCTGATTCCGCCTCGGCAGTGAAAGAGTCCTCTTCTGTTGAGGGCGATCAGAAAAAGAGGTTTGTTGTTTTCTGTCTACTAGAACAAACATGGCTGTCTCTGTTGCATTGGCTCCTTTTGTTAGCAAGTTTGGATGCTCTTTTGGAGGTAAAAAAAAACAAACAAAAAAACATGGTCTGCGCATTTTGTCTCAAGTTTTCACTATTGCCATGATTCCCCCCCTTCCCCCCCTCTATCCCATCCCAACTCTTAACCATTAAGTATCTATCAGGAGTGTCTTTGGCCACCTTAGGCATCCTAATGACATCCTATAACTGTCCCGTCACGGCCACGTAAAGGGTTTGGTATGTCTGTCAATGGTCGCTGTCGCGGTAAGTATGTCTCGCCGGCCAGACGAGGAGGTGGCACGCCGTCTCCCTGGTGCCCTCTGACTCTGCCTTCTCTTTTCTCTAGCGCCGACGAGGAGAAGGGTGGCAAGCCCGACTCTAAAGACGACAAGGGTACGTGCCGCACCATCGCCCCTTTCAAACCCGCCGGGCCCAATGCGCCCCCTGGCACACGTGTCGCAAAGACTGGTGCTGACTGTGTGTGTGTGTGTGTGTGTGTGTGTGTGTGTGTGTGTGTGTGTGTGGAGCAGGCGCTCCGGGCATCAGCAAGAACCTGTGGGTCAGCGGCCTGTCGTCCACCACCAGGGCTACCGACCTGAAGACGCTGTTCAGCAAGTACGGCAAGGTCCGTATCCCACGCCGACGCTTCCCCCTCGCTTCCCCCCGTCACCCACGGGGGGGCCCTCTCGACCTTCTCCGCTTTCAGTCAGGTTCCTCGCCTTCGCAGCAAGGAACAACGAAGGAGCGTTTTGCCTCTGAACGCCCCTCCTTTTCCCCTCTCCCTCCCTCCTCCTCCTCCAGGTGGTCGGTGCCAAAGTGGTGACCAACGCCCGCAGCCCCGGCGCCCGATGCTACGGCTTCGTCACCATGTCCTCCACCGAGGAGGCCACCAAGTGCATCAGCCACCTCCACCGCACCGAGCTCCACGGACGCATGATCTCCGTGGAGAGGGTGCGCCCACTACCCCCCCACACACACACACACAGTCACACACACACAGTCACACGCACACACACTGTATAGGATTGCACGCTCGCTCGCTCGGACCGTCCGGACAGGCCATCGGTCGGCCAGGTGAATAATCGACGCGTCCCCCGTTCTCCTCCAGGCCAAGAACGAGCCGGCGGGGAAGAAGCCGGCGGAGAAGGCCGACCCCAAGAAGCCCGGCGCCGAGCGGAGACACTCGTCAGACTCCAAGTCTGAGAAGTAAGATCTTATCTCCACGCCCCCCGCCCCCTTGTCACCAACACGCCACAGACCCGGAAGAAGGCCCTGAACGTGGTGTCAGAACACGTAGGTCCCTGCCTCAGCCTCAGGGTTCCCCGTCCTCACGCGTGTCGTCTTCCCTCCAGGTCGGACGTCAAGGACGAGAAGTCTGAAGGCGGCGAGGCCAAGGACGGGAAAGGTGAGTCCGTCCGCCGGGGTCCTTGCGGCGGGTGGGCTAGTTTGAAAGGGCCCCGGGGGGGAAGTTCCAGACCTCCCGCCGGGTCGGCGCGACGCGGTCACGTTAACGGTTTCTCCCGTCCCGCCCCCTCCAGGCCGCAACGAGAGGACGGTGGTGATGGACAAGTCGAAGGGGGAGCCCGTCATCAGCGTCAAAACCAAGAGCAAGGAGCGAGTGAGTGACCACGCCCGTGTCCCTCCCTCCCGATGGCCCCAGTCAGGCTGGGTTTGGTCGACAACCCTCCCCTCTCTCACGCTGTTCCCTCACCTCACCCCCCCCACAGAGCACAAAAAGCCGCGACAGGAAGTCGCCTAGCAAGGAGAAGAAGGACATCCTGTCGTTCGACCAGATCAAGGAGCAGAGGGAGCGCGAGAGGCAGAGGCAGCGGGAGAGGGAGATCAGGGAGGTGGAGCGACGCCGACACTCTGGGTGAGGAGGGTGAAGAGGAGGAGGAGGAGGGGGAGGAGGGCGAGGGTGAAGAGGAGGAGGGGGAGGGTGTGGAGGAGGAGGAGGGTGAAGAGGAGGAGACTGGTTATAGCCTGCTCACTGAGACACACAATCACCATTAACTCCCTTTTGATGCAGTGAACAGTTTTTAGCTTTTAATTTCTCCAAAATCGAAATGTGTTATTGAGAGGATTCTTTGCCATTTTCAAGTAGTAGCCGACCAGCTTTATTACTTTATGAACGTGCGATAAGCCACTCGTATAGTAATTACATAATGGAATACGCCTTCGATTTGAAATGGCCGCGACATTGTACAAGATCGCCACTTTCCATAGAACGTTTAGTCTGCTCCGAACGGGGGAAGCGTTGAATAGAACTCGTTCTCGTCGGCGCTTCCTATTGAACCACCCCGCTTGTCCACGAAAACAAAAGAAGTGATTGGCTGTGTTCCACTCTGTCCCCGCCCTCCTCCCCCCCCCCCCGCAGGGAGCGCGACCGCGACAGCCGCTCGGAGCGCGAGCGCATCCGCCTCTTCCGGGAGAAGGAGGAGCGCGAGCGCCTCATGAGGAAGCGGAACTGGCTGGAGGTGAGTGACGGCGGGCCCGGACCAATGGGAGGGCGGAGGACAAAAGATTGGGAGACGGATGGATAAAATAACGAGACGTTGGGGGTGATTGGATGACTGTTTTAGCGCCGCCTGCCGTAGTTACAGTGGAAACATGTTCTCTCTTTTTTTTTCCGTTTGTGCTCTGCTCTTAAAACCACCCCCCCCCCCCAACCGCCCCCCCAGACACATACACAGCGGAGCGCGGGGGCAGCCGCGCTGCAGCACCCCCCAGCAGTGCAGGGCTCGGTGCCTTGTTCAGGGGCCCGACGGTAGGCTACTGTCGACTGGAGCTCTCTCTCCTACCTGCCCCCGACATTAGTTTGCCTGATTCCTAAACATACTTGGGTTGGGGAAGGGGCTATAGTCCACGTGGTGGGCGGTCGCCATAGACGCCGCCGTTTCACATTTCTGCACATGTATGTGGCCCCGGCACGGGGGGGGGGGGGGCGCTAGGGGGAAACAAACCCGAAATCTTTACAGCTGGTGGTGTTGGTGCTGCTCCCCCAAAGCCCCCCCTGACCGCCGTCCTCCCTCCCTCCCCGCAGGTGGAGAAGCAGGGCCTGGACGCCGACCGGATGGAGTGCGAGTTCCTGGAGCGCGAGCGGCTGCGCGTGGTGTACGAGCGCCGGCGCGAGCAGGAGCGCATCCACCGCGAGCGCGAGGAGCTGCGGCGGCAGCAGGAGCAGCTGCGTTTCGAGCAGGACCGCCGGCCCACCAAGAGGCCCTACGACATGGACGGCAGGTAACCCTCGATCCCCCCCCTCCCCCCAGCCTCCGTCAGAGCGTCACGAGGACACGTTACCACCACTGAGCCCCCCAAGGTCGTCCTTCTCCTACAGGAAGGACGACTGGCAGGACAAGAGGCTGGCCCTGGACGACCGCTACGGCGGCCGCTCCGACTTCAGCCGCCAGGACCGCTACCAGGACGTCGACCACCGGGACCGCGGCCGCTACCAGGACGACGGCATGATGGACAGGTGGGTTAGGCGCCCGTCGGAACGTCGACGGAGCGCCGTCGGACGATGAGTGGTCGGGCTTTGTTGATGTTGAAGCGTGACCCGGGAGGAACGCCGTGTGTTTGGAGCCCTGGGGAGCTGGGTGTCGGTGTGTCTGATGTGTGCTCTCTCTCTCTCTCTCTTTCTCAGGAGAGACACCTCCAGGAACGTGGTGGGAGACAGAGACAGCCAGGTATGGCAGCCGGCCTCCTGGTCCCAGAGACGGGGCCCTTCACACCGCACCCACGTCCACGCATGACAACCAGGGGGAGAGAGGAGTGGAGCGCCACTCTTCACACAACCACTTTGGTTTCATGTCTTAGTCTGATTACTCCTCTGTGTCTCTCTCTCTGTCTCTCTCTCTCCCTCTCTCTCCCTCTCTCTCACTGTCTCCCTCTCTCTCTCCCTCTCTCTCTGTCTCTCTCTCCCTCTCTCTCTGTCTCTCTCTCCCTCTCTCTCTCTCTCTCTCTCTCTCCCTTTCTCTCTGTCTCTCTCTCTGTCTCTGTCTCTCTCTCTGTCTCTCTCTCTGTCTCTCTCTCTGTCTCTCTCTCTGTCTCTCTCTCTGTCTCTCTCTCTGTCTCTCTCTCTCTCTGTCTCTCTCTCTGTCTCTCTCACTGTCTCCCTCTCTCTCTGTCTCTCTCTCTGTCTCTCTGTCTCTCTCTCCCTCTCTCTGTCTCTCTCTCCCTCTCTCTCCCTCTCTCTCTGTCTCTCCCTCTCTCTCTGTCTCTCTGTCTCTCTCTGTCTCTCTCTCTGTCTCTGTCTCTCTCTCTGTCTCTCTCTCTCTCTGTCTCTCTCTCTCTCTCTCTCTCTGTCTCTCTTTCTCTCTCTCTCTCTCTCTGTCTCTCTTTCTCTCTCTCTCTCTCTGTCTCTCTTTCTCTCTCTCCCTCTCTCTCTGTCTCTCTCTCTGTCTCTTTCCACCCCCTCCTCCTGAGCAGCACTTCTCAGACCGTGCTGACCGACACAGCAGGGACTCCAGAGACTCCTGGTCTGGAGGCTATGACAAGCGCAACATCACACCCAGGTCAGGGCCCCCACTCTCTTCGTTCCACACACACACGCACACACACACACCTCCCAGTCCAGTGTCTGACAGCATGCGTGTGGCCTTACAGGGACGGGGGCCGTGACTGGGACTCTGGTCGCAAGTTGGACACAGACCGACCCTGGCAGAGTAAGAGGCGCTACCTGTTTAGACTCCAGTGCTGTGAGAGTCGCTCTGGCTCTGCTCATTGGGTCTGTGTCTTACCTGTGTGTGTGTGTGTGTGTGTGTTGGTGTGCCAGGTCGAGACGGAGGCATCCCCGGGCAGAGTCACATGGCGCGGGGAGGGATGGCAAGGTAAGCACCGCCACCTGACCCGGGCACGGGTTGGATTTATACACGCAAAGCCACGATCGACTGTTCAAAATCTGAGTTGGGACGTTCCCCAGGAACGTTTTGTAGAGCGATTTGTTCCCCGGTCTCTTGGTACCAGTCGTTCAGGAACGGCTGCCCTTGTCTCCATAGTTCGAAAGGATGTCCTGGTGTGCCACTAACCTCCTCTGCTGCCCCCTGCAGTCGCGGAGGCTACATGGCAACGGGCACGTCCCAGTCCCTGTCCGGAGCGCTCAACAGACAGAACCAGATGATGCAGGGGAGCAGCATGCAGGGCGCGGCCTTCGGACGGCGCTATTGACCCGACGCTGTCCGTCTGTCTGCATCAAGAGGTTAACCGTGTGTTTATCTCCGTGTCCTTCAGTCAGTCGAGACCCGGGTCAAATTCACCTCGGAAATTCTATCCAAATATTCTCTTTTCGTTTTTTTTGTTGGTTTTTTTGTTTTTTTTTTGTGCAAAATGGCGTATTTCAAGTGTGTTTGATGTCACTGAAATTCCTCTGAATCGAGAGGACGAATCCCTTTTTCTTTTCGTTTCAGGAGTGTTTGTGTTCCCGTATTTGACCCCCGTCTGTGACCTTCAGGTGCGTTTGCACCTCGCCACGTGACACTGTAGAGTCCCGCAGGGTTCCCCATCTCTCACTCACACACACACACAGACAGTGTGTGTGCTCCAGCGCAGACCTCCAGGTGTGGTCCACACACTGGGTCGCTGTGTGGAAGCCTGAGGGCCTCGTCTCCTCCCCGGGGCCTTCCCTGCGTGTCTGACATCCACCTGCGTCTAGTGACTCCGTGTCCTGCAGCTTGTACATACTGCTCCAGCCATGGCTTCAGTCACCCTCCTACAGACCACCTTTCAAACCTACCCCCCCCTCCCCCCACCCCCTCTCATCCTCTGAAGGACGGTAGTGAGAGAAGAATGCCTTTTTAAACGTAGAGAAACGAAAAGAGAAATTGCTTTTTTTTTTGTTTGTTTTACGATCGCCCCTCGATTGTTTCGTTTCAACGCCATGTGCAGCAATTGTGCTTTTCCCATGAAGTTAGTTTTTCATTCTATTTTTAAGTGATTTTGTGCGCGTGGTAAGGAATGCTCAGGAATGGGTTTGGTCCTTTATTGTTTGAACCCCCTCCGCTGAAACCTGTGGCGAATGACCAAGGAACCTTCGTGGCTAGTTGTATTTCCGACTCCTGTTTTCTGTAACCATCACATGTGTTTTCATCGTAGTTTTTTGTAAATAAAACCCTTTTTCAGACTTTGTATGGACATGCTGTAAGGTGGTCACTTGGAACGCTAAACGTACCCGAACAAGGCAACTGGCCAGCTTGTGTTGCTGTTCCCTTGTTCCCTCACTAGAGGTCATATGTTGGCTCAATAAACTGAGGGAGTTGAAATGTCTGAATAAAGGTTTTGGGATTTTCTTTTTGCAGTGTCACTGCCTAAAACTGGCATTGGTGTCATTCTTCAGAAGGTTCTGGCTGAAAGCAAAGAGCAATGTTTTACTATGGCTGCAGTAACAATTGCTAGGTTCATGGCAGCATTTGGTGTTCTGTGGCTATATCCAATATGTAACATCACCTCTCATTAGGCCTTCCTGAAATAATCATGTGATTTCAGTTACATGACATCCATGCTAAACCTAGAGTAAAAGTGTTGTTAACTAATTTTAGTTTTTGTTGGAGCAAGAAAAATGAACACTAGAGTCTAGGTGTCCCACATCACCCGAACTCACCCAGCAGTTTCATGTCGACAGATGTAATAAAATGTCAGCAAATACTGAAGATTCTGTTATCAAATCAAACCCAATATATATTCATTATTGGTTGCGAAACTATTGGCTGGAAAATTGAACGTGTCAGAACATCAGTCTATGGTGGGCTGAATACGACTGCCCTGTGAGAATACTGCTCTGTTGCCACATCTGGTTGGAGTCTAGGATGGTTGCCTGGGATCACGTTGCCCGTCTTAGATGAGACAAAGACTCTTACCCAACCGAACAGATCTCCCAGTAGGCTTGGTTGGACTGTGTTGCACAGAGTACAGTTTACTGAACTCGACCGACGTGAGGAAAGAAGGTGAGAAGCCAACTGGGGAGGAAGGAGGGGTGTGTGTGTGTGGGGGAGGGGGGGGGGTCCAGTTGCTCAAGCCTTGACTCAATATTTGCCTTGTCATGAATTCATAAAAATAGAGTTATCTTCCTCTTGCATACTTTCTATCTCCCATAATTAGCCAGATATGATTATGTGTACCTCTTCTCCTTTTTACTTCCCCCGACTTTTTCAGGAACTGAAGTTTCCCTCCGCCCATTGATGAATCAGTGTGACCATTAGTACCTCAGGATGGAATATGTCTCCTAGAGAGAGAGGGCCATACGCTCGTCTGTACTCAAGTACAACCCCGATGAGCATGACAGCCATGGACACCTCGAGGAATTAGCTCCTCGTGTCATTTCTGCACGCTCAGCCATTTACACATCGAAAATGAGTCAAACGGAACACAGCCCTCGCGCACCCACCCTGGCTGTGAGGCCAGAGACCCTGCCGGTGCGTTATCCCCTTCCGGCGACAGGCATCATCGACCTCTCAAAGTACAGTATCTTCTGACAACATCCAAAGACAAACTTTGTAAGGAGGAAGGAAGGATTGATAAGGCGTGAAAGAAGCCCTTGAATGGACCCTTTTGTTAGGACTTCGCCCCGTTTGCACAGATAGATGTCCAAGGACGAGTGTTGTCGACTGACGTTGCCTCCTGTATTTGGTCTTGGTGCCCTCATAGATTACAGCGTTCCCAGAACGCCCTGCAGAGGGCGACGTGAGCCAACAGTTCAATGCACTCTTAGCCGAGTCTCCATGGTTGGAACATGAGGAGCTCGAGAAGGCACCTGTGAGATAGAGATCTGACCACGGAGAGACGAATCCACATCAAAGAGGAGCGAGCGGCCTCTGTTGTCTGGGGGCTCACGGCCATCGACACGGTTTCAACCTTCCCACTTTCAAGGGAATTCACTATTGAGAGAGATATGATATCTGTTTGCTTAGAGGCAGTGATAAGATAGGCCTCTTACTTTTCACTGTTCTGGGTCCAAGACATCCCGAAACAGAGAATATGGGCCAGTTGAGCAACGATACAGGCATCACGTGTCTACTCTGATGGAACCCTTTTTCATTTGGTTGGACTTTTATGTGCTAGGACTCCAGAAGAGCTTCTGTCGGAGTAGCGTCAGGTGTCCGTATTCCAGAATCAGAACATTTTAAGAATCTAGACCTCCGCCGCTGTTTGATATCGGGATTCTGTTCAGATTCTGTTCAGATTCTGTTCAGATTCTGTTCAGATTCTATTCAGATTCCATTCAGATTCTATTCAGCACATTCCTACCACCTCCTCCGTCCCTCACCCACCACCACCACCTAAACCCCGGTTGGCCCCTGCTTGTTTAATGAAGACCTTTCACGGTCAACATGAAAACACTAGAGGAGATGGCGTTTTTAAATCCACTATTGGAATTCACACAGGCTGTAACCCCAATACCTAATACCTAGTCCTTCCTCACAATAAGCACACCACAAACACACCCCAGGAATTCATATTTTCACTTTGAATCACAGCGTATCAATGATCACCAGCAAGAGGAGAAAATTAACCCTTGTGTTCTCTTCGGGTCATTCTGACCCATCAGTCATTGTGACCCACCGTCGTATTGCGACGACTTCACCGCATACAAAAACAAAGTGAAGCATTTCCTTTTACCCGTTGGGAAAACGATGCTTCGATGGTTCGTTATGAACCTTTGGGTCATGTGACCCGAAGGCAGCACAAGGGGGACCTCACGCGTTCAGCAGGCAGTGATGAATGGTGCGCTGCCTGTTAGCTGTTAGCCAAGGCCTAGTGCCATGTCATGGAACGTGACACTGGACTTACATGGCAATGTGTGTGTGTGTGTGTGTCATTTAGGAGGTGAGGCAGTGTGTAGAGTGGGTCCAGGGTAGGTTTGTATCTCAATATGATTGTGGCTTTCAAATTCCCAGAGAAGACTCAGTTCTGACCTTCAGAGAGAGAGATAGAGAGAGATAGAGAGAGGGAGAGGGAGAGGGAGAGAGACAAAAATTGGAGACACTCATACAGCTTCACATCTTAACAAATATTGAGAATACATTACACACTGTTTGCATTACAAACGTGTTTGGCCGTGCTGTAAGTACACAGCGCTGGGTGGAATATTAACATACAGTCTGCATGGCGTGCGTAGTGAAGGAGGTACCTATAAATATGGTTCAGCTGCTCTTTACACTACAGAACTCATGCCCTAAACATACACACACACGTGCAGGAATGCCCTGATAGGATTCTGATATATTTATTTAGTCATTAATATTTAAATCCACAACAAAGGACTTAGACCGGAATTGAGAAGTTGGCAGGCGATTATTGAGAGCTTTAACAAGAATTCCTGTGTACCTGTGCTTGCAAATAGCAAACACACTAAAAAACTTGCACACATACTCCCAAATTCTGTGGTATTTAGACATCAGCATTCCAGCCCTGAAACGCGTGCCAGAAGCTTCTCAGACACATTATGTGTGAAGTGTGCAACAGTGATTGCAAGTGCTCAGGCTCTGAAATAACCATGACCTGAGATCAGCTGGAATGAGCTGCTTTCTACAGACAAGACACTCCAATGTGTGTGTGTGTGTGTGCCCTGTTCCTACATGAAGTCTTTCTTTGTTAAACGCCAGTAGGGCGGCATGTTTTTCGCACAGGCTGCACATGAGCCAGAACACATGTAGCATTCACCAGCACGTACATTTCCCTTTTCAGATCCGTCTGCAAAAGAGTGTGTGGGTACATGTGTGTGCACACATGAGCTGTGTGTGTGTGTGTGTGTGTACGCGCGCCTAAATACAGATGTGTTGCGTGTGCCTGTGCTCGGGATGTGTGTGTGTGTGTGTGTGCATTCTTGGGTTTGCTCAACGGGGCACGTGTGTGTGTGTGTGCATACACGCATGTAGAGCTGCCCACTGACACAGCACAAATCTGCAGTGTGGAAGCGTGTGTGTGTGTGCGTGTGTGGTGCAGCTGCAATAGACAGACTTGGCAGTCATAACCCTTCCCCAGTGGACCTGACACTGTCCTCCCTCAAGTTACGGCTGGAGGGGTCTGGGGGTAGCCCTCCACTCTGGACTGGAGGGTTGGGGGGACCTCGGCAGTGTCTGGTTTATATTAGTCCTCCTCACACTGTTCCAACCCCCCCCCCCCCACACACACACACACACGTACATACAGAACATACCCCGGCCCCCTGGAAAACTGCATTTTCCCGTGTTAAGCGTACACCGAGAACGCCAAGAACTCTTGAAGGATGAATACCGATGAGCACAGAAACTCACACGCCCAGGCACACACACCGAAACACGCGCTCCACTTCCCTCTGCCCGAGAGCTCCTCTCTTTCCCCCTCTGTCACCTCACAAAGGAGGGATGAAAAAGGAGCGACGTTTTCCGTGTCCTACTCCCGCTCTTCACGACCGCTTTGGAGGTCGTAAAAGCCACCTCACACTCAGCCCCGCCCACTTGCCCCCGGGCCTCTTGTAATAGACTCTTATATAGGGGGGTTTCAATCACGGAGAACATCTGTAGCGCGCGCTCGCTAATTAGCCAGCTTTCTTTGGCATTCAAAAGACCTGACAGAAATAGGCTGGGGCGGGGGGGGGGGGTTGGCGGACGGTGACACTTAAATCGTTTTTTACGTTCGAGTGTAGGAGATGGGGAGGAGAAATAAGAGGGACGAGGGCAGGAAGAGGGGAAAAGGAGGAGAATGAGCGGAGGAAGGAGGAGGAAAGGAAGGTGAGTGAAGGAGGTGAGCAGAAGGGACTGGAAGGACCCAGGCCTCCAGAGTCGAGCAGACTGTTAGGGAAGCCTCGCCTGGACGTATCCCCCGCAACAGCAGCTCCGTAGAGTCTTTGAGAGTGCAGGCTTCTCCACAGCGAGAGCTTGCCATTGTGCGTGGTACACACAAGCTCCCTGCTGGTTTCCTTTAAGAGGCCTGCTCCATCCTGTGGTGAAACCAGACCCTTCCCTTGCCTGGTCCCCCTTTGTGAGTAAACACATGTGGGTTTGGCAAAGGGATCCATCTCCAGACTCACAGTTTGATGAGAGAGAGAGAGACAGAGAGACAGAGAGGGAGAGAGGGACAGAGAGAGGGAGAGAGAGAGGGAGAGAGAGAGACAGAGAGGGAGAGAGAGAGAGAGGGAGAGAGAGAGGGAGAGAGAGAGGGAGAGAGAGAGAGGGAGAGAGAGAGAGGGAGAGAAGGACAGAGAGAGGGAGAGAGAGAGACAGAGAGGGAGAGAGGGAGAGAGAGAGAGGGAGAGAGAGAGGGAGAGAGAGAGGGAGAGAGAGAGACAGAGAGGGAGAGAGAGAGACAGAGAGGGAGAGAGAGAGAGTGAGAGAGAGAGAGAGAGAGAGAGAGAGAGAGAGAGAGGGAGAGTGTCTGTGTGCCTTTCTGCTTTCTAGGATGGATGGGGTCCTTTGAAGTAGCATGAGTGTTGTAAACATAGGGGCCCACAGTCCCAGCTGTGTTATGCTGTGTGTGAATGTGTCTTTCTGTGTTTGCGGGTGTGTATGTGAGTGCTTGCATGCATGCATGGCCGTCTGGGTGTGTGTGTGTGTGTGTGCAGACATGCGTCCGGGTGCATGTCAGGCATGCCTGTGGTGGCATGTGACCCAGATGGGGCTGTATTTATCTCTCACGTAAAGGTTTGTAATTAATGATGACACTGTTTGTTGACCCATCAAGAGGCTGCCTCGACAGTTCAGCTGTTTCCCGGACTCCCAGGGGGCGTCTGCCAGGTCAAGCAGGCCTAACTCATGTCTAGGGAGGGATGTTTGTGAAAAAAGCCAGCAGGTTGGTTCTCCATCACGCCAAGAAAAGAATTGGAGCAAATTGAAACAAACTCTCTGAACCTGAAGCGTCGCGGCTGACCCAGGGTCTTGGGACAAAACTCAACAAGGGGTTGAGGGGTAAGGGCATTCTTTCCCGACAGGAAATTGATCCCTTTTCATCCTGCAGCTGTAGGGAACTCACCGTTAGTCTTTCATTTCCTCACTTCCAGTGTTGCCATCGCCATGGTAATCAGGGTGATCCCAGCACTGCGTGAGACTAAACTGAATCAGCAAACATGCTGTGTACCAGATAAAGCACCTCTGTCTGTCTGTCTGTCTGTCTGTCTGTCTGTCTGTCTGTCTGTCTGTCTGTCTGTCTGTCTGTCTGTCCACATGACTGACTGGCTAAGTGACTGACTGGCTTTCTGTGTAGAGTGAGAGTATGTGCGTGTGTGTGTGTGTGCGTGTGTGCGTGTATGGGTGTGTGTGATTCAGATCATGTGCTAAATTTAAATGAATTTTAAAGCGTAAAAATCACGTCGTGATTATCATCCTCATCTTTACTTTGGTTGGGTTCCGTTGAGCTACTGGCGTGTTCTATCTTATCTCCTATCACAGCAGGGCTGGGAGGAGCAGGGCTCAGAGGAAGATCAGGAGGCTAGGCGTTGCTCTGGCTGTTATAACCACTGGGTTGTGCCCGGAACGGGAAGCCTAAACATCACTTCCTTGTGGTGTGTCAGACCCAACATTGTCATTGGGCCAAATTACAAGAATAAGCTGTCTATGTTTAGTTTACAGTAATGGTAAAGAGGAGCTGATTAATCCCAACACTGGGAATGTGATGGCTCCATGTGATGGTTTGTAGAAAATGTGTGTCAAAAGAATGGAATGGAGTCCACAAGATATCTTACAAGGAGACGTGGATAAACAGGAGAATACCTTGAATCTTCATATGGTATTTATTATGGTATTTGTACATTGCAGGGATGTTTGGGGTCCATCAAGGACACCAGTTTTTTTGATCCACCCTTGCTTCGGGTCAGCCCATGGATTGGGGGTTACTCTGGGTCATTTGGAGGTCTGGGGTTTCCACACTAAAACCCTCCACATGTAACCACTGACACGATGCAGGTTTCATACATGGAAAGGTTTGCTTTTGCAGATGTTTACATTGAATGTAACAATATGACTACAGATAAGCAAAGAGGGGGGCATGCATCAGAGGAGGGGATAGTGTCTGGCGTAAGTCCAGCAGGGGTTTCATGGATCATGTAGAAAAACAGTGGATACTATACCCTGAACAAGCAAACATGAGATGTTTTTGTCTAAAGAGATTAAGTGATATAATAATAATTTGGGGTAACCTGTTTTTAGTTTTTCCTCCGCTAGACTTTCCAGACATAAATAAGAACGGCATGTCTAATTGGGCTAGATTTAAGGTGTGTCACGCTTAACTTTCTCGTAAACTGCAATTGTTCATAAAACCGGTCTTTCTCTCACCAATTTTTTCACACCCACGCGTCTCTCATCAGTATCATTTTTTAATTTCACATTTACGTGCAAAAGAGGTGCATGCAAGTAAACGAAACTCTAAAACTGTTTTGTTGCCAGCATGAAATGGAAATTGTGTTTTTAACATCTGTGTTTCACTGTCGCAATGGAACGCATTTAGCCTACCAAGTAGTTCTGTCTACATCTCAGAACAAAGGACATTCGTCGCGCACACTCTCGGACTTCTTAGACTCGTGGCATCATTGTTAGTCCACCGAGCTTTGCTATTGTTTCCAAATCCCTTTGCAAGTAACCGTTCTACAAGACCAACCAATGAGCAAGCGGGCTTCTCAACACACCCAGACCCTCCGAGCACAAGAAAGTAAAGACATCTTCAGTCCTGGCCAGATCTTTGACGCGAAAGCACTGTGGCCCCTCAATCGGTTCCAAATAATAATTTGCATGTCAAAACTCGCCATTCCATAAACCCAAACTCTTCAATCTTTGTTGATATAAATCTACTATAAAAATGTATAGAAAAATCCATAACAATTTTCTGATAATGTTCTGGAATTAAAGTCTAATTCAATTTCTTTAATTCAATTTTCTATTTATTTTTGTTTATTATTCTCTGCCATATTGGCTAGTGTCGGACAAATCATAGCCAGTTTAAATGTTGTCCTATTTAACATGATCTCACAAAATGCGAGTGTTTTTGAAATGGGAAATCATTGGATGACGCTGAAAAAAGAATATAACTTTTATTAGGCTACCTACTTTTTATTGACTATTTAATTAAGATGTAATCACATGTTGTGCAAGATTATGTATATATGCTATATAAGGTATTTATCACATTGTCATAACAAGAATATCATCGCATAATAACCCATGCAAATTACAACTAACACATGTTTGGCCTCCTCCCCCAAGCATGGGGTCGTTCGTGCTGGCGCAGGGGGAGTTGTGAATGATTTCAGAGCTAATAGCAAGTTTGGAAAGGGTTCAAGCCCAGCCCACTTATTCCAGACCAATGGTGAATGTTTATTCAAATGAGCGCCTCATAAAGATAAGTTAGAGCGCAATTGTGGCAGACTTCATAGAACCTTTAGCCTTCACCGCAACTTAGAACCCACTCTTTGGCCGGAGTCTGTCTAAAAGTGACCCGTGTAATTGGATATACCACTGTTAAAACAAAATTCAAGGAACTTTTTATTCGGGACCTGTCAGGGGAACAAACCAAGTCCAACAATAATATGGGAATGGAAAATGTTTATTTGCTCACCTTTTGGATAACTTTGTCAAAAATCTGTGCAATCCTTTCTTTTACCAATGACCCAACTTTTCTAGGTAAGCATTTTTGGTTATTCTAAAGTGTTCCTGCAATCAACATTAAAAAGCTTGGTTGCAAAAATACAAGACTAGCTGCAAAAACAATGACTTGCAATGTTGAATTGCAGTCATAAAATAAACACCAGTGTTTACGGGAGGGGCATAATTAATTCAGTCCGCTGCGAGTGACCGAGAGTAACCCACGCAGCGATCCGGGCTTTGATGAGGGACTCCAAACTTTCCCAGTTGCTCAGCCGGGGCGCAACATTCTTGAAATAGTTTATAATCACTTTAATTTATTTAAGGTCTGTTTTTTCAGACTTTGTACGATTTTAAAGACGTTTATATTCCATTTTATTTACAAATGGAAGAAATGTAGGTCCATTTGCACTTTAAATCTATTTAATATTTCGTTTTTTACACACATTCAGATGTAAAATTTCAGCACTTTATACTATTATATATATTTATTTATTATTATACTACAATTTAATTGCGAAAACTTGATTCAAGTAACTAAGATTCAAGCTGGTTAATGCATGTGAGACAAAAGGGGGCGATATCCTACCTCATAATAGAAATAGCCTATCAAGTTGAAATACATAACAAACGGATTCTGGATTTAGTTTTATTGTCACCTTTCTTTAATAGATGTATCTGTGAACTTATCCAATAAAAACATATTTTCACAATGATCTGCTAAAATTGGGAAAACTATATTGTTGTAGTTTAAAATATGTTACACCAGGGGCCTGTTCCATATTCGGTAAACTCGCTTTATGGAACAGGCCCCTGTATATAACCCATAAATGCTGGAAATGTATTTTAAATGATGATAACATATTTGATGACTGGATGTTTTAGATCTACATGTCCAAGTTTACTGAATTAAGACCAGATCTATTTGGTAGACTTATGGAAAATACTTGTAATAGGCTAAATATTTGTCGTTTGTACTTAATACTCATTACTCAAGATCTCAATACTCACTTTTTTGCATAATCAACATAACCCAAAAGTCTATGACATAACCCAATTTGAAATAACCCAAAAGTCTGACATCATCATTATGCACCTAATGTGTCTCTGTTGTCCAGGTAACACCACGAAGAGCCAAACGCTCTCCACCACTCCGGATTGGCTCTTGGACTACACTGACATCGTGTCCAAGTTCTCTCTCCGCACAGCTGACACCCCCGATGACGACTTATGCTACCTCGTCCCCGGCCAACCGAAGACCATCGCAGAGTGCGAGTTCAACCCCGATACACAGACCTTCGTCATCATCCATGGCTGGACGGTAAGTGGAGCTAGCTAAGAGTTGTCGACATTACATATAGCCATGCTTTGCGTACTTATTTAAACATCCTTTTTTTCTGGAGCCATTAATGCTCATTTTATGCTAAGTTTGGGGCAAAGTCCACCTAGATCCTCTGAAAAACTGGCTCTGTAATACTATCATTACCTCTCCCTTCTCCCCTTTACCCCAAAACAAGTTCAGCAATTAAACAGCCTCATAATGAGTAGCAAGCCCAATGCCTAACAATAAAGTCATCATAACCAATCATGCTAGCCGTGACCCTGCCGAAGCCTGGCCAGCATCCAATCAGAGCACTGACTAGACAATGAGGTGAAAGGACTTGAGCATATCGGGTCAGAGGATGACCTGATCTTGGTTGTCTGTGTCTGTGTGTGTGTGTGTGTGTGTCTGTCTGTGTGTGTGTCTGTGTGTGTGTGTCTGTGCATATGCGTTTGCAGATCACCGGGCTCTTTGAGAGCTGGGTGCCCAAGCTGGTGTCTGCCCTGTACAAGCGGGAGCCCAGTGCCAACGTCATCGTGGTGGACTGGCTGACCCGCGCCCAGCAACACTACACCACCTCCGCCGCCTACACCAAGCTAGTGGGCCGGGACGTGGCCAAGTTTGTCAATTGGATACAGGTAGGCGCCTCCTTCTGAACAAATACTAGTTGTAAATATTAAAAAACAAGGAGATTTTGTGAAAAAATACAAGTGGAATTTGGAATTTTCTATCAACACATGTAATATCTAAAACCCAAACATGATACAAATGTTCCCTATTGGATTGGGAAAACCAGGAGGGACTGGTTTAGTTGGAAAACGTAGGGAGAGTGTCGGAGAAACAGTAGTCTAGTTATCGTGTCTGAGGTACATTTCAGCCTCCTCAGAAGTCATGTTGTTGTCGAATGTGTAGCTGATGAAGTCATCTCTGAACTGCAGTGGAGGAGGTCAATCTCCTCTCTTGGTTATGACGTGATACATAACCTAACCGTGTTTTTTAACGGCCGTGTTCACCCAGCAATAGCCAGTCATTACAAGGCTCACTGCTAACAAGAACTGCATGTGGAGCTTAGAATAGGCCATGGATCTGAGATGATGAAACGGCTGCTCGAGATACAATACAGATCTGGTTTCCTGGACTTTGATTGAGTGTAATCCTCGACTATAATCCTTCATATCCTCCATCTTGAATGTTGGAGTCTGACCAGAGTTTGGTTCATCTGGATCTGGTTCATCTCTTCTCATCTCCTCCACCCCCCTCCCCCTGCAGAAGGAGCTCCAGTACCCCTGGGAGAAGTTGCATCTGTTGGGTTACAGCCTGGGGGCCCATGTGGCAGGCATAGCTGGAGCCCTAACCGAGAACAAGGTCTCCAGGATCACAGGTACACACGCCAAACAATCTGCCTCTCCTTTCACCTCCTCTTTCTGTCTCTCTTCCTACACCACCCCTAGACCTGTCTGTCACCACCAGATACCTGTCTCTCTTCCTACACCACCCCTAGACCTGTCTGTCACCACCAGATACCTGTCTCTCTTCCTACACCACCCCTAGACCTGTCTGTCACCACCAGATACCTGTCTCTCTCGTACAGCCTCCACCTCTCCATGTAACTCTGGGGTTGCCCCAGGATCAGGATTGATCTCTTATCTTTATCCTCTTCCCTCCTTCCCTCCTTCCCTCCTTCCCTCCTTCCCTCCTTCCCTCCTTCCCTCCTTCCTTCCCTCCCTCCCTCCCTCCCTCCCTCCCTCCCTCCCTCCCTCCCTCCCTCCCTCCCTCCCTCCCTCCCTCCCTCCCTCCCTCCCTCCCTCCCTCCCTCCCTCCCTCCCTCCCTCCCTCCCTCCCTCCCTCCCTCCCTCCCTCCCTCCCTCCCTCCCTCCCTCCCTCCCTCCCTCCCTCCCAGGTTTGGACCCGGCAGGACCCAGCTTTGAGTACGCCGACTCGCAGAGCACGCTGTCCCCAGACGACGCAGAGTTTGTGGATGTGATCCACACCAACACCCGGGGCTCCCCCGACCGCAGCATTGGCATCCAGAGGCCCGTGGGCCACATCGACATCTACCCCAACGGAGGCACCTTCCAGCCGGGCTGCGATCTCCAGAACACCATGCTGATGATCGCCTCCTCCGGCTTCCAGAGTACGCACTTCACTTGATTCTGCCATACTCTTGTACTCTGTTCTACTCTACTGTCTAGTCTACTCCAATGTACTGTACTGTACTCTAGCACCAGTATTCTTACTTCCGATGTCACCAAGTGTTTCTTCTCGACACCAAAGAAACTAAAATGTTGCTTTTACACCTTTACTACACAGCTGTACATTTTCAAGAGGGGGGTAGCTTTGCATTACAGACAGCCTCAAGAGGCTTTCTAACCCTCATAAGAAGCGTCAGTGTCTACAGTCCAAGTCTGTGACATCATAGACTAAACACACAGATCCCGCCATCTGGCCTGTCGCTCTTATACTTGGCATGTCAAGAGACAGGACAGGGGTCCAGACCCAGACAGTGCCTATCACCGGCCTAGTTTCACGCCTGTTTTCCCCGCCCCTCCTACCATCCCCAGACATGGACCAGATTGTCAAGTGTTCCCACGAGCGCTCCATCCACCTGTTCATCGACTCCCTGGTGAACGCGCAGCTCCAGAGCATGGCCTACCGCTGCAGCACCAAGGAGGCCTTCAACCAGGGCCTGTGCCTCAGCTGCCGCAAGAACCGCTGCAACAAGATGGGCTACAGCGTCACCAAGGTGCGCACGCCGCGCACCGCCAAGATGTACCTGAAGACGCGCGAGGCCATGCCTTACAAAGGTGAGCTGGCGGAGGAGGGACGGGGTGGGGGGGATGGGGGGAGGCAGGAGGAGGGGGTGGGAGAGGAGGGGGGGGGGAACGACCGTGGATTTCAAAGCTGAGTGGGAGGAGGGCTGGTAGGGGAGGGAGAGATGCAGAGAGATACAGAGATGGGGAGAGGGAGATTTCAGGACGGAAATTTAGACAGCTTCTTTTTGAGTTTTTCATTCTCAAATTCAAACGTGTTCATAACAACGAGTAAACAATATTTGATTTGCGGGTAGTAGCTGCTGTCTTCAGGTTATTTTGATTTGTTATTCTGCTGCTGAATGTAGTTATTGTGCCTAAAGCTGAGAAAGCCTAATCCAACTTTTAGAGCCTTTTGGAGTCTTAAACAGCCTGTGCTTGTTACATAAGCACAGCATGTCTCGCATACACAGACACACAAATTTACACACAAACGCGCAATCGCCACACACACACGCACACACCCACGTCCGCACATGCCGCACGTCAGTGTGGAACCACGAGGAGAAGGCTAGCTCGCCACGGCCTTGTCACATGACCCCGGGGCCCGCTGGGGGTATTTCCGTGTCGGGGTGAGGGTAGGTTACTGATTTACAGGATACTCTGCACAGCTGGCTCTTTCCTACACTATTTTGGCACCGGCACTCCATGTTCACTTGGCGCACAGTATGTAAATGATTCACAAACTCGCCGGGAAGCCTGGCACAGCTTGGTGAGAGGTGTAAGAGGACCTTCCCTCTCCCAGAGACTAACTATGGGCCTGATCTGAGCCGGCTGGAGGGTGATGAGGAGGTGACGTAAGAGGTACAGAGGGAGATTATGTGGGAGAGCAGGCTGAAGACTAGGCAGGCAGGACGGGATAATGACCACGAGTCACCGGAACGACGAGCCCAGCGAGAGGGTTGTGTCGGAACTGCACAGGCCACAGGTGCGTGTCAGCGTACGGGCCTGCGCGCCAGAAACGCTCACCCCTCCTTCTTTCTCTCTCCGTCTCTCCCTCTCTCTCTATCTGCCCCTCCCCCCTCCCTTCCCCCCCCCCCAACAGTTTTCCATTACCAGGTGAAGGTGCATTTCTTCAGCAAGAACGAAATGAGCTTCAGCGAGCAGCCTCTGCGAGTGTCTCTGTACGGCACCAAAGCAGAGAAGGAGGACATCCCCCTCACCATGTACGTACCGGCACCAGAGTCACACCCGCACACACCACACCTGGCTACCATCCCACGCACACACCCTCACATCAAACAAATCCTGCATGACAAACTTTGTTTATTTATAGTTTCAAGAGAGCAAAATAGCCAACGCCCTCCCACACAAAAAAAAACACTGGCCGCTCTCTATGTATAGTGTACTGACCCCCTGACCTTTCCTCGACCCCTGACGCCCCAGGCCCTTCCTGAACGGTAACAGCACCTTCTCCTTCCTGCTGACCACCGACACGGACATCGGCGAGCTGATGATCGTCAAGCTGCGCTGGGAGAAAGACGCGCTGCTCAGCTGGTCGGACTGGTGGGGGAGCAACAAGTTCCACATCCGGAAGCTTCGCGTCAAGGCCGGCGAGACTCAGTCCAAGTGAGTCGTTCGGTTCGATTCAACTCCTTCGCGTTGTTGTCGTTTTAAAGAGGGCTCTCTGAGCGTGAGACGCGCGGTGCCTGACTTCCTTGTCTGTGGACGTTCAGGGTGATCTTCAGGTCCAAGGAGGGAGAGTTTGCGTACCTCAGCCGTGGGGGCGAGGACGCCGTCTTCGTCAAGTCCAAGGAGGCAACCCTGAGTCGCAAGGAGAGGAGGTAAGGCCCATATCAACAGCGGACACCCGCGTCCTGAAAGTCCTTTTAGTTTGTTCTTAGTTGTTGACCCCCTTTCTCTCTCTCTGTCCATCCAGAATGCACAGGCTGAAAACCGAGGGAAGCCTTTTCGAAGAGAACGATGCTTGAAGCAGCCCTTGACTAGATCGACCCCCCCACCACCCTCGCCCCCACCATGTCCGTCCACCCCAACCAAAGCCGAGCAGGACGAGTGGGAGAACTTTCCGGCACAGTTACAGAGAGGATACGAGACTTTGCATATCCCCTTCGCCGCGCGCCTCTGCTTCCCTTCTGTCCGATGTCATCCCGCCTTCTCCTCCTTCCGCTCCTCCTCCCCCTCTTCATTCTCTTCCTTCTTGTCCTCCACCTTCTACTCTTCCTCCTCCTCCTCCCTTTTCTCTGCCTTCTCCATGCTCCCAAGCACAGCCTGAACCACCTTGTCCCGTTTGGAGTCTGCTTTGGGTTTTTGTCTTTCATTCATCGTTTCACGCAACAGTCCAACCACCCATCCATCCGTTTATGACCAATATTCATGGCAAATGTTACAATTGCCTCGACCACATGCCAATATATTTGTCTTTAAGAACAATGACTAACTTCCCTTCGGCAACATATCATTTTTTAAGTCCTTCATTCTTGCTGTTTATGTCTGCCTTGTTTGAACTATGGATGTCTCTACATCTAGGTAGTATTTGCCCGTGTGAGCTTGATCGATTGTTAAACAGGTGGAAAGTGATAGGCATTGCTTACCAGGCATTCATGCTAAAATAATCATGGCTAACGTCGCTTATGTTTATTGTGCCGCAACCACTAACGCTACATTTGCTATATCACAATGCGGCCCAAAGATATTTAGCTCTTTTTTGTGTAAATAGCTTTTCTCAATCAGTATTATATAAATATGGGTAAAAAATGTGTTTATCGATGAGTGAATGCATGCTTGTTCTTGCCTGGTTATTGTGTCTGGCACGGGTCACTTTAAGGGCTCTCTGTTCCCCGCAATCCCAGTGGAACATTCTTGAAGGTCAAGAATAACATTGTTTTGGAAATATTTTTTTACCCACATAGATCTGAGGTTATGTGCTAAATTCTGATTCCCTAAAGTACCTATATGTCCTCCTAAATGGGTCAATGATGTAATGTGTGAAGTTCACTAAAATGCCCCTGTTTTTGATGGGTCAATCTGTTATCTGGAACTAAATAAATCTAATGTGTAAATGTAAAGCCTTTTGCAGTCACTGCATTGTAATCTGTGAACAACCCTACATAATAACCATATTACATCCAGGGAATATCTCATTCTATTTATTGAATGTACCTGTACATGTATATATTTGTATATTAAGCTGTAATATATTTGGCCATGTTTCCAATGCTGTCAATCTGTGTTTTTTTAGAAGAAGCATTGTGATTTTGTTTTTTGCACGCTTGGCTTTCTGTGTAGCTGATCAAATCAGACTCCATGGCCGGTTTACTTTATGAACTGCAATGCAGTGCACTGTATAAACAACAACACCATACTTAAATAAAGTGAATCCAATCCACACTCGGGTATTCTGGCGGTCATTATTCCATAATTTAGTATATGCGGACCCTGCAAGTCCTTGACAATGGGGATTTCCAGTCCTTGAGTATACTGCATAGGGTGGAGAAGCGACAGTTTGCTTCAGTTAAGCTTAAAGGTATGTATTTAGAGAGAAAAAGATCACTGGAAAACGCCCAGTGAACGTAGTGACATACAGTAGTATGCCAGGATTTTTGTAAACAAATCACTTAATGAAATCATTCAGCCGATACAAAAGCGCCGAACGACATACCTGGCGTGACCACATCAAAGGCAAGGAAGATTCTAAACCACATTGGAAAAACAGTAAGGCACCACAGGAGACAGCTGACTACCCCGTCATTATGATGGGTCATGAAAGCCAGCTCCTGTTTCGCTTCTCTCCGCTGGATTCCTGACATAACTCATAACCGTGTTATTACTCCGATGGCTCCCACACAGAGCCGTCATTGTGGCTCAGCTGAGACCTGCCGCGCACCGCGAGCTGCGGCTAAGACTCCACCACCAGCCCGCTTGGTGACCTCCAAACTCTGTCTCCTCATGCAAAACAAGTTGTGTAATACGGAGCACGCCATCACACAAGCAACTTGTGCATTCCCTGTACTCCCCATTCCCTTAAATTTGGATTAATTTCGTGGAAGCTTTCCATCTAATTGCGTCATTTCATTGGGTAATCCTTGGAGTCCATTGAAATGTTCTAAATCCAACCCTAGTTTCTGCCATGAGATAGGATAGTGTTATAATGTGAGAACTCTATTGTGGATCGTGAGGAGATTTAAGGCCCATGTTGGATCGAATGCACTCTGAAAGATGTCAATCATTCAAAAAAAGCTTTATAATGACACTTGTCGGTCCATATATCAACACTCAGGAATCCCCCCCCCCCCCCCGAACCACACACACTAATGGAATGATGAAAGCCCCTGTTCTTTTCACCTGACTTTAAAGTATTTGAATGATGTATTTGATTTGTGTCAGACTTTGGGGAGAGGTAGATAGCGTCGTCTTTTTGTCTACCTCCATAGGTCACACACGCCTCCCATTAGCGTGTGCATCACCAAACATTTTTGTGACACAAATGACTCACAGTAACACCTCCACTTTACTCTGACCATAAGAGCTCCAACCCCACCCCTTGACTGTGGGAAGACGTCCTGTTTGTGGAACAATCCATGATAGGACAGTTGTAAGTAAATCCTCATAAAGCAATACCAAACCCAAGCAGGGGGCCTCGTGGGGGCTCTGTTTACTTCTCCCAAACTCCCCAAACATGTTGTTTTGTTCTCCTCGACCAGCCCTTTCCTACCCCTGAACTGAATCTGCTGTTCAACTGGACCTCGATCCGCTCCCATCAAAACAAACGACATCATCGGCGTCCCAGGCGCCCCCAGCTCCTTCTCTCCCACCCCCGGACACGATAGACGGGCGGCTCGGGGAAAAGCGGCTGCGTCTGTTTTTGTTACGCTGCTGTTCCCGCTTTACAAGGAAACTCGTGGACCCGTTCCTAGAAGACCAACATGCCTGAGCCAACTGGAGAGCATCAGGAGGAACGACCACTTCTGCCGGGATGAGATCGAAGCCAGTAGTATGTGTGTGGGTGTGTGTGGTGTGGTGTGTGCGTGCGAACACCTGTCAATGGTGAGAGATTCCGCCATCAGAGCCAAAGTCTGCGATGTTTTCAGTCGGGGACAGCATAGGCCTGTGTGTGTCTGTCATCGGTGGAGAGTCACGCTCGAGTAACAATCCACTTGACTGAGACTGGGCACACTTGCATTGTTAAATACTTGAAGGAACGCAACACACGTGGGCTTGGCGGGTGATAATGTTATCAGAGTGACTCAGCGTGTGTGTGTGTGTGTGTGTGTATGGTGTGTAAACACTTCAGGCGCCTCGTGGAAAGCTCGCCCGCGTCAGGTTACACTGCAGTAGCCTCGTGCCAGTTACACCCCAGCACTCCCCATTCACCCACTTGACTCCTCTGTCGTTTGGTAACAATGAATGACAGAACAATAGTGATCCAGCAAGATGTGACAATGGTCACTGTGGTACAAAGTTAGATCACCCTATGAAGCGTATTAGCTGCAAGGGTCACCAGGATTCAAATCCCAATAACCAAAACAGACCTGCAGCCTGCATCCTTTAGGAGCGTAGATGAGGTGCTATGATCAGTACCTATCGGGTTCCTTATGACCAGCGAATCAGAAGTGACATCAGATTTGTAGGAAGATGCCTATCGCCTACATTATAATAGTGTGTTTGTGGGAAAGTTCAATTTCTCAGCAGTGCTGGCCTCCAGGCTTGGACGGAGGGACTTCTCACTGTATACCGGGGTGGGCAGGCATGGGCCATGTTTGAAGGCAGGGGCCAAGGTTGAAGCCAACCTTTGCGAAGGCTGGGGGGCCTATGTAGTAACTAGCTGACCTTAACCCTGGCCCCTTATCACTGGGCCTCCTGCGCTCAATGGGCTTGTTAGACTGCTCTGGTAGACGGCTAAAAATGTCAGGGCTTGAGATCCAGGGTGATTTTCTGTTACCCGATGTAGCCTGGGGGAAACAGAATGTAGCCTGATGTGTAAAACATGCAGTGGATGAGCTGCAACACTGAAGTGCTACACGTAAAAATCTCAGTGGAGAAGATGGAAAAACAATGAGTTACCATTAAATCAGACTCCCTCACTATTAAACTTTAGCTTATACCCCATGTTGCTTTAAATGGCAGTATGACCTCGCTACAAGTCAAAACGAGGGATAGATCGGACTTTTTTACATCGTATGACATTTGGACAATTTCAGTTTTTCCAAAGCCAAACAAATAATACGTTTGACCAGATGTCTCATATTAAAATCAGCATAGAGATATTTTCCTTTAAAAAAGTATGGACGAGGGACATCAGATGCAATAAAATCCACGAATTATTTACTTTCTACTCACGGCGCATCCCCGCCCGGGAGAGAGCAACCAATGAGTTTGCAAGAGGGTGAGGTGCTATTTAAGAACTGAGCTGTTCAAGGTGGCTCAGATATCAACCCTCTACGAGCGAGTGAGCGCACGGGAATTATTAAGCACAGGAGAACAACCTTTAGGACTACAGTTAATAATTAAGACAAGTTTGGCATCTTGAAAACGTGTCCCCCAAAACATCCGGTGACAAAGAGATGAAGGGCTGGCAAGTCCAATGTCTTTTCTTTCTTGTGTTAAACGCAACTTTTCTTCATGTGACCTCCTTGGAAGAAGAGCTTGCTGATTCTATATTTGGTGAGTTGCAAGTTCACTTTCTGGTTTACAGAAATACATTATTTTGACATTTGCCCAGTGACAGTCAAAGATGTAGCATGCTCTTTGAAGTTCGCTAACCGATTTGATCGGTGAGAAACAGGTGTCGATTTCTGTAGAGAGCGACTGCATGCCCCCTTGTGCATGAGTCTTTATGAGATGACGTTGCCAACGTCTTTATAGCGACCATAGAACACTTTATACGCCCACCAACTTTTATGAGTAAATTTAAAAGTATTTTAGGTAGTGTAGACAGTTTGAAAATATTGTGTGTTCAGGTTAATAGACAGTACATACAAACGTATGGCTGTACATTTTATTATCCCCAAATTGAAGAAAAAAATGAACTGTATCCTGTTAATTTATCAATTTCGCATTTAAGTCCAACCAACTATAGTCAGATCATTTCAGTAATCCCCCCCCCCCACCCACCCAGTCAGCTGAGCTGGACTGCAGGGTGGCTGATGCCTGTTACTGAGCTATTCTTTGAACCAGCTAGCTAGGGAACAAAGCTGGGAAACCTTGTTGTTCTAAGGGGCCCGTCTAGAAGCCTGAACCCCAGTAACCTCCCTGATCCTCTCCCAGGCTCAGCCACTAAGGGGCCTTCAGATGCTGGGCAGTCAGGCGTCACCAGCCAGCCCTCCAGACCTTCAGCCCTCAGCTTAGGGAAACAGCAAGGATTTACCTTGATCGCAATACTGATCGCTAAGGAACTAAAGAATGCAACCACACTTTTTTTTCTTTAGTTTAAGATGAACTTATTTTCCAATAGAATGTAATATCCTAGTTAAATAATGAATGGAATAGAAATGGAATATTCCATTCTACCGTTGGAAATACATTATAGTCCACTCAATTCTGTTTTGGAAGCCCGGAATACTGACTCTGTAAGACTACATGGTCTCTATTTGCACATAAACCTTCATCCATCCTCTTTCCCCATTCAGGTAACCTCCTGGACCCTCTGAAGGACCTGTTCGACCATCCGGATGAGAGCCATGGAGCCAACGCCAGGTTCTCCCTTCGGAAACCCTCGCAGCCCGACGACGACCTCTGCTACATTGTCCCAGGGAAGCCAGAGACCCTCGCTGCCTGCTCCTTCAACAGCACCACCAAGACCTTCCTGGTCATTCACGGTTGGACAGTACGTTTTTCTCCCTTTATTCTTCATTAGGTTTCGTTAGCTGTGACCTAACCTGGCAACCGCTAACCTTTGGATTTGACCCCGTTTGGTTCTTCTAGCCGGTCCAAGCATGCCTAACCTGCTTCAGTGTGTTGCTCAATCACTGGTCCAGCACTTCAATCCTTAGTCTCACAGTTATAGATAACCCTTTATTTCTACTGGATATCCTCCCAAATTCCTCAAGACTCTTTTGACGGTTAACAAAAGCTTGTCTTAGAAGTATGCACCAGGACAGGCCTGGATAGGCTTGGAGAAGTAGAGAAGTACATTTATATTTGTGTTTGGATATCCCTGTTGGTGACAACCCACATCTCTCTCTCTTTCTCCTTCCCTCCCTTCCCCTTGTCAGGTGAGTGGCATGTTTGAGAGTTGGGTGGCCAAGCTGGTGTCGGCCCTGTACGAGAGGGAACGAGATGCTAACGTCATTGTGGTGGACTGGCTCACCACTGCCCAGAACCACTATGTGGTGGCCGCCCAGAACACCAAGATGGTGGGCCAGGAGATCGCTCGCTTCATCGACTGGATGGAGGTGGGTCCATCTAATGATTGCCTTCATCAGAATACCCAATGGCATATGATCTGATGGCTCCATCTCAAACTTCATCTATCTTTCATCCATCTGTCCATTTATCCATCCATCCATTCCTTTACTTACAGTATTTGTGACAGCATGAACTTAACTTGCATTTTTGACTACTTTCAGGAGACCACCAACATCCCTCTGGAGAACCTGCACCTGATTGGCTACAGCCTTGGAGCTCATGTGGCAGGGTTTGCTGGAAGCCACGCCTCCAATAAAGTGGGAAGAATAACAGGTAAACAGCTGGTTGGGGCCTTCACTGACTCTGTTTTTAACTAATTACAGCTGTCTTTTTATTGGCATATTTTCTTTTAACCACTTTTGTAAATGACCTCTTTCTCTCCCTCTCTCCCTCTCTGTCTGTTTGTCTCCCTCTCTCTCTCTCTCTCTCTCTCTCTCTCTCTCTCTCTCTTTCTCTGTCTCTCTCTCTTTCTCTGTCTCTCTCTCTCTCTCTCTCTCTCTCTCTCTCTCTCTCTCTCTCTCTCTCTCTCTCTCTCTCTGTCTCTCTCTGTCTCTCTCTCTCCTCTGTCTTTCCGTGCAGGCCTAGATCCCGCGGGGCCAGACTTTGAGGGGGAGCACGCCCACAGACGTCTGTCCCCAGACGACGCTCACTTTGTGGACGTGCTCCACACCTTCACCCGGGGCTCCCTGGGGCTCAGCATTGGGATCCAGCAGCCCGTGGGACACGTGGACATCTACCCCAACGGAGGGGGCTTCCAGCCGGGCTGCAACCTGCGGGGGGCCCTGGAGAGGATCGCCAATTTGGGATTGTTTGGTGAGAATGTGTTCAGGCTCGTTTTCAAACCCTCTGCTTCACGTGTTTTTCACAAATGTTAATCCCATAGACATCCCACAGTGCTGTAGAGGTGCAGCGTGTCTGAATGAAGAATGTAGGGTTTATAGTTGTGAACAGAGAATAATTGGTCAGTGACACTGGAAAAGCATAGTGCCCTTGCCGAGACAGAGGGCAGCCAGTAAAAACATCTCAATTTCCTCACCTGGAATCACATTTCTGTTTAAACCTTGTTTTAGCTGTAATATTAAGCTAATAGTATTGGAGCTATGTCTGTTTGGCAATTGAGTCTTTAGCGGGCAGTCTTTGTAACAAACCCCCCCTCCCTCTCTCTCCACAGCCATCAGCGACGCAGTCAAGTGCGAGCACGAACGCTCCATTCACCTGTTCATCGACTCGCTGCTCCACGAACACCAGGCGGCCCAGGCGTACCGCTGCGGCAGCAACGACATGTTCGACCGCGGCGTGTGCCTCAGCTGCAGGAGGGGCCACTGCAACACGGTGGGATACGACATCGGCAGGGTGCGGCGGGCACGCGACGTGCAGATGTACACCAAGACGCGCGCCTCCATGCCCTTCAGAGGTCAGTAGCGGGGGTCAGAGGTCAGGAGGGTTGAAGGTCGAGAGTGGGAGTCGAAGGAGATTAAAAACGGATGTAGTCAATACTGATATCAATACGGATATAGCCTTTAGACTTTGTATCATAGCAATTAGCTGGGTCGTGAAATCCTCTATTTCATTCTTGCATGTATTTCAGGACCAGGGTGTTTTGCTTGTTGTCATGTCAGTGTTGTTGCTAAGGTCCGCTGTTCTGCCCCTTTGCAGTCTACCACTACCAATTGAAGATCCATTTCTCCAGCCAGGTGAACCGGTCTGAAATGGAGCCCTCCCTCACTGTCTCTCTCTTCGGGACCAATGGAGAGGCAGAGAACCTGGAACTCGCACTGTGAGTAACTGCTGGACACCTTTGTGATATATCTATATCTGTGGAACCCCATGGTGATCTTAGTCATTTTTGAGGGCAAAATGCACACCTCCAGGAAGGTGGTCTTTTATTTTGAATGAACAATATCTGTTTCATGATATTAGTCACCACATTGTTTATATTTGTAACCTGAGTTGATGTCTGAGGGATTTGTAATTGCATATTGCTCATTGTTGTGTCTTAATGGCAACCCCTTTATTTTGCTCCCCTGTCATTGGTACAGAAAAGAGAAAATTGCAACCAATAAGACCCACTCGTTCCTGCTGGTGACAGAGAAGGACGTTGGGGACCTCATGATGCTCAAATTTAAGTGGGAGGAGTCTGCCAGCTGGTCGGCCTCCTCCGTGCTCAAATTGGTGTCTTCTTGGTGGTCAGGTGACTCGGGCTCCAGCATGGGGGTCCACAAGATCCGCATCAGAGTGGGGGAGACGCAGAAAAAGTGAGTCTTGATTGAGCAGTCCATTAACCACTTAGACAGGCAGTGGCTCATGCAGTTTGATCCTTTGTTGTTTTGAGAACAGACAGATTTGAGGCACTGGTTAGCAGTAGTAGTGAAACTTGGTTTGGTAACTTTCCATGCATTTCTGTGTTTTGTTCGGCAAGGATGGTGTTCTGTGTGAAAGACTCTCAGGCTCACATCTTGGAACAGGAAGTGACCTTTGTAAAATGCAAGGACGAGTGGAGGTCGTCCGGCAACAGCCCTTCCAGACGGTGAGTCACCTGGTCAGCTCTGACCTTCTTGTCTAGAAGTGTCATTACTAGTTGGATGGTGCAGTCTTTGGAGAGAACTGACCTTGAGTTTTATTTTGACAGGATAACCATGAAGAAGCCCTAACGCTGGAGCCGCCAAAGAACGCCTTCTTCACTGCACTTACAAAAAAGAAAAAAGAAAAAAGAAGCTCAAATTTGTTCGGTCTTTTAGACGATCCAAAGACAGTACTCCATTGCACACAGTGTACAGGAAAAGTCTGTTATTTAAAAGAATGCTATGTGAATAATATTATTTTCATAAACACTGCATTTGTGTCACGTCACTGTAACTGAGTGGTGGCAACTGTATGAGGCGTGGAGCCGGCGGTGGACAGAAGCCCACAGATCCTACTGAAGCCAGGCAGAGCGTCCTGCTTGAGCCCCCCCCTCTGCAAACATCCAGCCCTGACTTGTCAAACACCTGGGAGAGGTGGGGGGAAGATGCAACCCTCGCATCTCTTTCTTCAGTGATTCCGTTCGGAACGTTTCGAAACACTTCCACATCAAGGGGATTGTTTTTTTTTGGTGTGTTTTTTTTAGCTGAGCTTAGTGTCCAAACAGAAATTGTAGAAAGAAAACATGCACAGGTGAAGGTTAATGTTGATTCGACACAGTACGTGGTCCGCCAAGCCTTGGGGGTTTGAGGGCTTGACCAGTTCAAACCCTACTTTCCCCCAAAGCGGATGAAGACCACTTGGTCCGTTACTCCTGGAGGTGAACACCTCTAGAAGCAGTGGTGGTAGCGGTGGTGTTTGGGGGCAGTGGGGCACCATGGGGCCCTGAAAGGCCCCTCGGTTGTCTTCCCTCTCCAGACTGAGCATTCACCATGTCGTCCTCAGTACCGTGCGTGACTGTAGGATCAGACTATGTGTGCCTTAAAGATGGTCGCCATGCAACAACACATGCTTGCTGTTGCAAATGAATGTTGTGTCTAAACCAATGTGGCTTTTTATGTTATTTTGTTTGTTTGATGTTGATCGTTGTAGTGTTTAAGTACATGTTTCGGACATGGAACATGACACCATTGGTATCAGTAAGATCTGAGTTGCACATTATTCCAATAACTGTGACATATTCAAGCACTTGAGCAGCAATGCAAGGAGTTTTTATACTGTTTTTTTAAATAGTAACAAATGTAGTTGTGGCATTTGCGGTAATAACTGATATCAGTCAGTTAACTAAGATCTACTATGGGTTACTACAAAGCTGTTATTAATACTAAGTATTTTCCTGGTACAGTATATTTTCTACCTATCAATAGGTACTGCTGTATGTAAACCAAATATGTTTCATTTGGTGTCGAGAAGGAGGTTTTGGTTTTATTGTGGTTTGTGGGAGGGCACCTAATGCCATTGAAAGAAGTACAATATGACAGCGAATATCAACAGACTCTGCACTGTGAACTATGGCAGACAGTTTATCACTGACAGTAGAATGGATAGTTGTTTTGTTATTCATTGCAGATTCGATTGATGAAAGCACTTGGTGGGTTTAATACTGAACAAATGATATAGAGATTGGTACTGCAATCATTGTGACTCATTCATTTGTATGAATTTTATTCAGACTTTTAATGAAGTGGAAATGTAATGTTTTTGCACTGAAAACAGAGGAAAGGGTTACTTAACCAGTTGCTTACCTGGAGGTCCGTATTGTGTACATATCACTCCGGCTATTCATTCATTGGTAGAACAGAAAAATATTGTATGTTTTTACCTTATGATGAAAAGTACATATTTCTGTATATACACTTAAATGTAAATATATTTCAGTATACCAAAATAAAAATGAGAAATATTTTTAGGTTGATTGACTGTGTTTTGATGAGTGCTACACGTGGGCACGTCTATTGTTTGTGTTGCAGAAAGCTAGTTCAGTCAGGCCACTCACATAGTTTCAACCACTTGCTGAAGATCGTTTTGTATTTTTTTTTTCGTGAGGGGTTCTGTCCAAAACGATGAGTCTATTTTTATATATTTTAAAATGTATTCACAGTAAAAAGGCTACCATGTCATGTTTCCTAACCAAGAAGAAGAACTCTTGCGAAGTTTATAAAAAAAGGGCTTCAGTGTGCCGCACATCCAAACAAACCTAGATTGGTCCCTTTGTCATGTGACAGGAAGTGGTCCCTTTGTCATGTGACAGGAAGTGGGTGTTCTCATGGTCATATCTGCATCAAATCATCACAGTTTTTCCGATTGCTTACTGTAAGTGACATCGTCTTTTATTTCTGTGTCTAATGCAGAAAAGTGTGTTTTGTGATTAGCAAAACACTGTGTGTAGTATTTTGCAAATGGTGTGAGGCTGAGAACGTGCTCATAGTTGTCCAGATCTGGGCTGCTGTTTGGCTCCTTGAGGGTCAGGTTTAACGGTGGGTTATTTACAAAAAAAAGTTGTGTCAAAGCAATTGGAAAAAAACGGTAACATGAACAGCCTTGCTTGAGCTGTCTCAGGCCAGGCTGAGAATACCCACATCTCATAGCCTCTACTCCATATCCACAGTCTACATGTCGCTAAGCTAGTCGGGCTACACCAAAACCCACATTCATACGGTTCTTCCAGTGCACCGAACACTGTAGAATCATGAATCAACCAAAATGAGCCTAAGAGCCTGAGTCTGGACTGGACGCTTCTCCTCCGGGGTCTCCAGACAACCATTTCCCTCTGAAGTGGAAACCTGGACCATAGTCAAAACTGAAATTAGCCCTCAAGTTCAAATACCTATGCAGGACACTTTAGCGGATCTCCGTGGGCTGGATGCAGGAGAGATGGAGGGGAGAGGGTTAGGGTTAGGCTAACCCTAGGGTTAGGCAGGGTTAGGCTAACCCTAACCCTAACCCAACAAGCTTTCAGTGGACAGCTGCCTCTAAATGAGAACAGGCTCAACCCACAGGAGGGTCAAAAAAACGCACGTGGCAACCCCAGTGCATTTAGCAAAACACGTGCATGGGGTTTCTGTGTGTGTGTGTGTCTGTGTGTGTCTACGTGTATATGTGTGTGTGTCTACGTGTGTGGTTCAGAGGGAAGGGGAGCAGGGCTTAGAGGGTTCCTGAGTGTTGATGTATGGACCGACAATTGAGACTGTAAGAGGCTTGTGTTATCGTAAATGCATTTAGCCTATCAGAGGCACCTGGATGTGTCAGTCTTCGGACAGGTGTCAGGAGAATGTCCCAGGAGTTTCTGAACCTACTACAGATCAGCACAGTCTTAAAAATCAATCCAGCCAATATTCACATTATGGGGTTGTTCACTTTCCAACTTCTCCTGCACAATGAATCCTATTGTTGTCTATCAGGACACCAACGTTGACCAGATATGAAGTGTGACAGCGCACTAACTGATGGCATCTTGTACAATTTTCTTTGGTTGAATCCCAACCATCGGTGGTGCTGTGAAGCCATCAGTCTTGTCCTGCAAGTGCTCCCATGACCTCATCAAATAGGGAGGTCAGGTCAGGGGTGAGGGGTGAGGGGTCAGGGGTCACCCATGTCCAGGGCACGTCCAAACACACAGATGATGATGCCCATCACCCCTGACACCACCAGGATGACCAAGAGGATGGCCCACCAGTATGCCTGCAACACAACCAAAGCCTTCGGTCAAGCACAATCACCCAAACACAACACAGACTTACGGTGCTCCCGATACATATATTTAAACACGAAAACGGCGGACCTTTCCCAAAAGAAGTTCAATCAAACGATTCAATATGGCAGAAGGTCAATAGTGTGTTACAGTAGTCCCTGAAACTGAGAGGGCTTACCCTGATCGTTGTTGACATATCATAGCCTGTTGACCTCATCCCCTTGGCTAGCCTTTACCGCAATGACTCTCAACAATCCTTGTATAAGGACATGCTCCTAATAGGTGCCCCATTTGAACACATTTCCGTCTTATTAACCAAGTATTTGGCTTGCAAGCAGAGGTACATCAATAAATCATAAGTAGAAAGATTGACGGAGCTGTGTAGGTCAGGTCGCGTCCGAGGGACAAACAGACATCTGATCGGGGCGGAGATCTACGTAACTCTGGCTGGAGCACGACCCACAGGGCACCTCCTCACCCCAGTGGGAATTCCCGATTCTCCACGCTCTCCTGCCGAACCGCACCTCAGAGCAAAGTGATCGGGGGCACCAGAGGGATGAGCCCCTCATGCAGGACGCTGTGCATGCAGCCCTGAGACACGTGTTGCTATGCTAATGTGTGGCGGGAAAGCAGTCAACACCCTTATGGAATGAGGCCCTCAAGGCTTATTCCGTGCCAACATCTAGAATGCTAACTCTAAAGCCTCGACTCATTCCCGAGACCAAAGATCAAATCCCAGGCACTTGTTTCAGCCCCAGACACTACACTCTCAAACTTTTGGAGTCATGGGAATTGAAATTGTCAGACCATTGATCTCTAGACCTCCAGACCTTTCAGACCCCTTCGACCGTATATTTGTTTTGATCTCTTGACCGATAGATCGGTTGTCGATCATGTGGCCCCCCCCCCCCAAACTGACCTTCATCCAGTCCGCCAAGTCCTCGTAGTCGTTCAGGTGGAGGAAGGAGTTCTTCAGACGGGCGATAGGACCATCGGCATCCAGCAGGCGACACAGCTGGAACATGTCACAGAAGCCCTGATTGGATGAGCACGGCGCCCCGGCAACCAGAGCCACCCTCTTGCCCTGGAACTGACGAGACAGGACAGAGGAGGTGGTGCTGGCACAGGTGTTTGGCTTTTCTGAGGAAGGAAAAGAATATCTTCTTGTATTCAGACTTTTCCATCTTATGCATATGTATCTGACAAAGGTGTACATGTTGTCGATCCTCCTTCAGATTTAATGAGCGACAATGTTTTCATGTTGAAAACGTGGCGCTTCCAACAACGGCACCTGGGTTTGTGAGTGTGGGGGACGCTGAAGTTTCGACACTATAGGCCAGATCTTTGTCACTGGGGAAACGGTCTAGTTTTTTTTTTGCACAGACTATTTAAAGCACGAGGTGAACCTGAACGCAAATTGACACAGACTGCTTGTCATCTATCATAAACTCATTCCACAGTGGGACAGAGGGATGGAGGAAGGGATGGAAGGATTGAGGAATGGGTGACAGGGGTTGGGATGTGTGTGTGTGTGTGTGTGTGTGTGGGGGGGGACTGTTACCGGGTTGCTGGCAGCACATGTGGCATTTCTCTTTCATGGAGTCTCCCGGACAGTCGCACTGCTCCAGGCCATGTTTCAGACACAGAGACGCCGCGCACGTCTGGGGAGCAGAAGAAGAGGGGAGCGTCGAAACATTGGGAGAGTTGGCGAGGAAGAGACACACAGAGACGGAGTGAGAGAGGGAGAGCGTGTGTGAGGGATGGATGAGAGAGGGGTGAAGAGAAGAGGAGAGAGGAGAGAGAGAGATCAGGCCGGGACAAGTAGCAACACGGTTATTCATGGTGTGAAGTGAAATGAAGTCAAACAGCAGGACTGAGACATCCAACTAACTTCTGCCAGATCCTAACTCGTTCTTAGAAAACACTGTTTTGTGTTCCTTCATATGTTCTGTGGGGCTATGGTGGGAGCACAGATTTTTGGCCCAGTTCTTGCATTTCAGGCAAACCCTAGGACCCCTAGCATGCCCCCAGGAGAGACATAGATTCAGGCTGTACAGTGCAAATGTGTTCCAGTTGTTTTTGTCGGACTGAATTCCCTATCGGAGAGTCATTCATCATCATAAACACAACTGGAGAAATTCAGTCATGGTCTTGGAAGATATGGGTGCAGTTGAAAGAAGATACAGGTCCTTCTGACTGGAGCTCAAAGAGCAGGGGTTTAGGAAAGTTGAAGTCTGACCCTCACCCCCAGCCTCTTCTCAAGTCTCAGACCTCAACCCCAACCCCAACCCCAGCCCCCAAAGCCCCAGCCTCCATGCCCCAAACGCCAGCTCCACCCTCAGCACTCACCCCGTTCAAGCAGACTCGTGTGCCCAGGCTGCAGAGGGCCATGTCAGGCCTGGCCTTGGGCTTGGGGCACATGGCAGAGACACCGGAACACACGCTCCTCTCCTCGCAGTCTGATTCCTCCTCGCAGCTCTGCCCAGGGGGCCTGAACACACACTCTGCAGCACAGCACGGGCCTTGGCTGGGACTGACACACACACAAACTCAAATAACAATTCTAGAATGTGCCTCTGGAATGTTGTTTTGAATTGAACACCAATACAGGGGGTGACTGGCTCCTCAATCCCAACCACAGAAATGTTTTCGAATTTCGATGTGGAAATGCGATCTTGCTAACACCACTACCATGGTCCTCCCTACAGGCCCTCCATGGTCCTACCATCACCCCCACGGTTCTACCTACTATCAGACCTTCTTCCAGGCATGAAGAGGAGCACTTTGAGGCCTCAGGTCCTTGCATGGACCCATGATGTGTTCTCTGCATATGACAGTTCAGTTACCTGCACACTTTGTTGGGTTTGAGACGACACTGCACCCCGGCCGCCTCCAGGTTGCTGTAGCAGCAGGGTTCTGTGTCATTGTGGCCCACATCGCACTCCTCCCCCTCCTGCACGAGATGGTTCCCACAGATGGCATTGTCGCTGACTGTCGAAGGAACACATTCACACACACACAGGTTTCACCTCTAGGTTGCTTTTTGAGATACGGACAGTTCGACAGACAGACCGACCGACAGATCTAATGGACAGACAGACAGACAGATCTAATGGACAGACAGACAGACAGACAGACAGACAGAAACAGACAGACAGACAGACTAACCCACAAAGCAATTGTCCTTCTTGAGTTGGAGAATCTTGCTGATGTGTTTGATGCTGCAGGGAGATAACTTGTTACTGTTCTCCAACACCTCGTTGGTGGCTTGAGGGAACATGAGGAACCGGCCTTTCCCTCCTGTTGAACCCAGGTTCCCACAGTTAGAACCCTCGTCGTGCTGGGGAACAGACACGGATACAGAACATCTGAATACGCAACACGACATCGCAGCACAGAAGAACACTTTGACATGCTGAATATGAGATAAAATGACGCACAAACAAACGTTGTTTCTTTGTTTCTTAAAAAAAAAAAAAAATCTGTTGAAAGAGGACATCTTATTTCACAAGGTTGTTGGCAAAAGTCAACAAATGTTCAGCTACCATAATGCTTTGCAGCTTCTGGGGCAGCAAGGGACTCCCCTTAGTGTATTGCTGACACAGTAAGAAATCACATTTGCCCAACTAGCCCAATGTCGTGGCCAACATCAATATTGCCCATGAAACAATCTATAACCGGCCTCAAATAAAGCAATCAATTGATGCACTTTATACAAAGAACTGGCATTCACTGGATTTGAGTCCATAGGTCATCCACTTGTAGTAAGTTCTGCTGTATCAAAGAGTTTATTTCCCCTGGTAACCACAAGTGCGTTTACTTTTCTGTTGGATTCAGATAGCGTTTGGTTCACTTAATCAGGGTCAGGGACAGGCCAAGGATGAATACTGAGTCGCCTACACCGGAGGATCTGAAGGGAGAGCCACCATGTTCTCACAACACGGAACTGGCTGCAAGGCCATGGAGCAGATAACAGGCCCAACCTTAAAGCCATCTCCCGGCCCACACGGAAGCACGTCTCTGCTCATCACAAACTAAAGACGATTGGACTCATCTGCAGGAGAGAGACACCGGGGAGTTTGTTTCGATTCCGTCGAATCAATTGAAAGGAACAAGGTCCGAGGGAAGGAGGTGGACCGCTTTGAAGCGAGGGAGGGGAGGCGGGGAGGGGGATGATAAGCCTGACGTCTCCCTCTCCCGTCTTGTATCTTTCTCTGCGGTCTCTCTCTCCCTCAGCACGCCCTGTGAGGAACGGAGAGTCACTGAGCACGGCATGGCTTCAGTCTGTCCGCGGCATCCGATGAGAAGTAGGCCAAAGGGCAGAGCAACTCTATCCCTAACAGCCCTACCACCCCCGCCCCACATCACCACCACCCACCCCCCACCCCCACCCCGGACTCTTAAATCACAGGTGGAGCCGTCGGCTGCTCTGGATGGCCCCGTTTCCCTCTCCTCCTCTCTCCCCATCACGCCCTGCCCCTCCCCGGACCGCTCAGAGGGGGCCGAGCAGCTCCGCCGCAGCCCCTTGCCAATGTGCCGTTGCGTCTACGGTGGAGGGCCACAGGCTGACATCCAGCAGCAGAACTCATGTTGCCAGGAACGCCGAGGGAGCCCCCCCCCCGCCCCTCAACCCATGGAGGTGTTAATACCCATGCTCGTGAGGCCTCTTTGGGGTAGGGGTGAGGCATGGGCGGGCGGGGTGGGGGGGGGATGTGGGGGTGGTGGGGGGGTTGTTGGCATTTAAGTCAGTGGGAGAAAGGTCACAGGTGGTCCTGGTGGTGGTTCTGTAGGGGAAAGTTTATGTGTGTGCGTGTGTACTTCAATGTGTGTGTGTGACCGTGTGTGTGTGTGTGTGTGTGTGTGCGTGCGTGATGGAAGCTGGTTGCATAAACCTATAGAAGATGGACAGACAACATCTGTAGTGTGGAGACATCAGTCTCCTTTTATGGCAGCTCATCAAAACAGTCTGTGAGATCGGAACAAAACGCTCTGTCTGCAGTCCATGCTCAATATGAACCAGCCCTGTGGGAGGCGTGCTGAGGAAATCGTTCACAATTTGTTCTGGATAAATGCAACATATGTGTGCATTTGTGTGTTCTGCAACCAGGAATGTATACCAAAGCCGATCTGTCAGGGTGCTCAGTCATTGTCAGTAGACTAGGTATCCAGGTCAATCGTGATTCACAGTTCTGCCATGAAAACTGTCGAAATGTGTTAGGGTGAACGAGTACATTTATTGGACAATACATTTGAACCATCGAAGTTACAAGTACGAAGGGGTAGGGATGGATAAGAGGCTGGGGTTCGTGAGTAGGAGGCTAGGAGTGGGAAGGAAGGTTGTGGGTAGTAAGGTAGGGTTAGTAGGTGGGAGGGTAATGGACAGGAGGGTAGGGTTAGGGGGTAGGAGGATAGTGGGTAGGGTTAGTGGGTAGGAGGGTAGTGGGTAGGGTTAGTGGGTGGGAGGGTAGTGGGTAGGGTTAGTGGGTAGAGAGGGTTGTGGGTAGGGTTAGTGGGTAGAGAGGTGGTACTGTACTAACCGGAGCTCCCATACTGTGACCCAGCTCGTGAGCCAAGGTGAGCTGGACGTGCCCGGAGGGCAGGTGGTAGCCGTAGTTCTGCAACGTGATCAGCCCCGTGTTCAGGCTGCTGTTCAGTCCGTCTCGCATGGTGGTGTGTTGGGAACAAATCCCGCCCCAGTTCCCTGAGGGAGGGGGAGCAGATGGAGGTAAGACTCTTCATGGTTAATCACTGTCATGTGCACATCACTGGACCCAGGCCGTTGAATACAGTCCTCTACAGAGCAGAGAGATCAGACCTAATGACCAAGTCCAACAGCACCTTGTAAATATTTGGCTAACCTCTTTTTACTCTGGGTTACATAACAGATTTTGCCCGCCTCCCCGCATTTAGGCCACATACTGTTTTCAAGGGTCTGTATTGACACCCTTGGGCCCATACAGAATAGGTTTACACACTGGCATGCATGCAGGTATGACATGCAGCGGGACAGACAGGTAGGCAGGAACACAGACAGACAAGCATAGGCCAGACAGACAAACAGATAGACAGACAGACAGACAGACTGACAAGTCACCACAGGACTGTCTTTGGTACACCCCATTAAGCCTTCAGCTGGCCTCCTGCAGCTTGCTGGGTTACGTAAGCCCCTCCCACCTCCTACACCCCCACAGTCGACCCGTTTGAAGAACCCAAGTGATATACGGCCCTGGCTGGGAGAGGCCGGAACCAGAAGGGGGCCATCCCATTGGTCCCACTGTGAGGATGAATGGTGGATTACCAGACAACTAGATTGGTAGTGCTGACGTTGGGTCAGGGGTCATGTATGATAGGGGCCTATCAGTGGATCTGTCAGTCAGTGATGAGTCTGGCTTACCCACACAGTCTTGGTAGAATCTGTTTAGAAGACTAG
>NC_140376.1:7625000-7660000 GCF_054491055.1 Hypomesus nipponensis | reverse complement strand
CCCCGTCCCAGACGTGACCCATCCAGACACATCCAGCATCTGCTGACATCGGCCGGGTTTCCTGGATTCGTTAGGAAGCTCTTAACGCTAAGAGCTTCTTAAGAATGTTCTGTAGCACTCTTAGAACGTTTTAGCGTTAAGAGCTTCTCAACGAATATGGGAAACCCGGCCATTAGCTGTTCCATGTTTGTATATGTATCCAAGGCACTAACGCCCTCCTCTTTCTCAGGGAGACACATTGAGATAACGACTCATTGAAACAAATGCGTCTGCAAGGATAAAGGTGGGATTGTCAGATATCAGAAATACATTTGAGACTCAGGGCTGTTCCAGGAGTTCTTACTCTGAGGGATTTCACTTGGAAGTTGATCAACTGGATCTTGTCAAACTCCACCTTGTCGTAGATGTCGTTCACCGCTTGGATGTAGGTGGAAATCTGTACAAGGACCCACACAGATCAGTTTGACTATTAAATGTACTATTGATGAAGTAGAAAAATACCATCACTCAAAAATGAGATCATTCGTCCGTATTAAGTGTTTTCGCATTTTTTTTCACCTCCCCAATGTTGTTATTGTGGCATCGGTGTAACCTCCAACAAGGTTGTTTCATCCAAGCGTACTTTGAAAGTTTGTGTGGCGGGGTGGGTAGTGGGTTGGGTCTCAGTGCCTTGGGCACGTGCATACCAGTCACATGCTCAGAACAAACACTCTTTCTCTAAAATGTCAGTGTCCCCCCCCCCCCTCTCAAGGACAGTAGATATGCGTCTGACATGGGTGACTACACAGCAGGAGGGAAGAGGTCATCGTAGGCCCACGGCAGCACACGCCACACCTGCATCATCAGTGTTCATTTAAAAATAAAAGGATCTGGCCGGACTCCAGAGTACGTATTTAGAACGTCTACGCAGAATGGAAATCATTCTGAGGATGTTGAGTGGAGGAACATGTTCTGCTGCACCAGGTCAGACAGGTTGGGCCGGGAGGGGGAGTGGTCAGATGGGGTGAGGGGAAGTAGGAACAGGACTGGGCAGAACAGGACCTGGATGAACAAAAGGCTCTTTAAAGAGTAGATAAAGAGTTAAAGAGGTTTCAGATGTCAAGAAAAGTGATGTTCATGGAGTGGAGAGAGTGTCCAGCTGGGAGACAGCCCCACCTGCCACAACAGCACCTACCCTCAGACATCTTTGTAGTATTAATAACATATTTCAAAATAAAGACGAGGGTCGGACACCACAAGGGCTGGACATTCTTCAGAATACATGCAAACACAGGCCAAGCCAGGTCTGTGGATGAACCGTATTGAAAACCCACCAAGAACCAAGAACACATTTTGTTCTGAAGCTTTTCCTATGGTCACAATCCCTCTGTAGAGTGTCACAACAGCGCCACTGTCGTCATGGGATGGGAGACACCTTTGTCCCACTACCACATCTGATCTGAACCCTCACCAAATGTGTCACTGTTCAATCTTGGTCTGTTTCCACATAATCAGACACTTAAATCATTATCCTCCACTTGACTGCATGGGAGTGGGGCCAAGGTTCTGGCATAGGCTGATGGTCAGGCAGACAGACAGACAGACAGACAGACAGACAGACAGACAGACAGACATACAGACAGACAGACAGGCAGGAAGGAAGGAAGGAAGGAAGGAAGGAAGGAAGGAAGGAAGGAAGGAAGGAAGGAAGGAAGGAAGGAAGGAAGGAAGGAAGGAAGGAAGGAAGGATGGATGGAAGGAAGGAAGGAAGGAAGGAAGGAAGGAAGGAAGGAAGGAAGGAATGAAGGAAGGAAGGAAGGATGGAAGGATGGAAGGAAGTGGGAACCTCTGAGACCTCTGTCCTCGAGAAGACATGCCTTGGCCTGTGTCTTGTTCTAAAATGTTGTTCCCTCCAATGTCCTGTACTCTGAGAGCAAATAGCTAATACCCTTTGGCCCAGCTTAGGAAGTCCTAATGCTTTGCTTGCCCACAGAATGTCCTGAAAAAGGGAACAACTTTGTGGAGTGAAATGAAGCACTGGCAAGGACACTGCTACACAATGGTCACATCAGCCACCTCGGCATTGGCAATCTTGGCAGCCTTTGTTGATGCTATAATCACTTTGGCCATGGCCTGGTTGTGACAGTGTCAGAGTTGGGGCAGCGCTCCAGTTAGTACAAAGCAGAAGCCTGTTGGAGAGGAGGAAGGAGATGGCAACCATGCTGCCTGAGCCTTTTCAGTCCCCAGTCCCCAGGCCCCAGGTCCAAGGCCCCAGGCCCCAGGCCCCAGGCCCCAGGCCCCAGGTCCAAGGACCTCAGGGCTTTTGGGTGATTTGGGGGCCTACTGTCCCTCACAGCTCAACAAGGATATACCCATAGACATGTGTGGAAGTGAAGTAGCTCTCATGACTGGCACTCTTGGCAAACAGCTTTGGCTGTCCCCCATAATGTAACTGTATGCCCTGCAAGTGGTACCATGCTATTCTTAATCTTACCCTAATCCATGCCAGGACAGCTGTGTGGTTCTGAGGGGGTTTGCCTTTGAGGTACGATGGGACAGGGTGGCTTGGGATGGAGTTCTGCAATTCATGCCATTTTGCAAGGACTTTGGTGTTTTTGACTGAACGTGTCTAACCACAATGCAAACCACAATGCAAACAATGCACATTTGTAACCCAAGTTAAAAAGTGATTTCATTGAAGCATTCTCCATCATGTGACGTATTTAACTAGTTGCAATTCCTCTGCATTTCTAGTAGCATGGTTTCACTGCCCCTGAGTTATGTCATGCATGGAACATTCCATGGTGATGTTTTTCGTTTGCGGTTCAGTGACCTCTGTAAATTGGATTTCCTGGTACATTTTGGAAAGAAAGCTACACTTTTCATCTTCTGTTAATGGCTAGTTTTCATAGCCCAGATATTGCAGCACAAAAACAAATCAAGATTGCCTATCAGCATGTGGGAAGGTGGCTTGTCTTCTAACTGACATGACTTTTAACTATCAAAATTGCTCAATCACTCATATTTCCAACGCTTTAGCAGTGCTAAAGCTAAACCACTTAGTGTCAACCAAGGTTGAAAAATCTTTGACTTGGGGGGTCCCCGCAACAAATGTCAACATTTTCTGAAATCCAATGTATTTTTGACACAACTTTGCCACAGATTTGCAGAGAAACGGAACAGTTAAGATGGAGGAGAGAAATTGGTTGATTGCGAGTCCATCAAGGTCCAGAGTGGCAAGCCGTTTTAACACTCTACACTCAAAATGCCCAGTTTTACCTTGTGTGATCTATGCAAACGACCGGTGAAAGAATTTGACTTGGACAATGCACCATCTGGTGAGGAAGAGTGCACCCACAAACACAGGGTTGGTGAACTGTTGTCCAGATGTCACCCTCGGACATCTCCAGCTCAGAACACCTTATCCTAGATCAGCATCGGTAAACAGAGGAGGGTACCATGGCCATAGGCAAGTCCTGAGGTCTTATCTCTGACACACAGAAGTTACGTAACAAACGTGAGGCTGTCGTACAATACACCAGGTTTTCAGGGAAACCGGCGGTTGAAACAGTAGCGGGTCGAGATGTACCTGGGTTGATCCATTCTATGAACGAGGACAAATATTTTCGATCCTCCCAGTGTTACTTTAAGACAAGTGATGCAAGCTATGTTGCCTCTTGGCCTATCAAAATGAACCCTAGCACGTTCCCCTCTGTGTCGACCAATCAGTCACCTGAGCCACTACGGCATCAACGCTGCGAAACTTCTTGTAGTACAAGTGGTCGGCATGGAAATGAAGCAGACAGCTGGTTTTGGATTGGTCCACCGTTCTCCGGGACCTGGACACTGGCGCCCCCTATGAAGGTCACAGGAATAACACTTAGCAGCAGTTACTAGACAGCCACACTGAAGACCACCAGGACTCATTCTAAGAAATAACATAAAGAATTGAATTGAGTCATCCATAGGCCGACTATCAAGCTGGGTTTGATATCTATACTATATGCTAATAGGTGCAAAAATGTGGGGAGAACCTAAAATGGAAAAACCACCATTCTTTGCAGACCTAATCATTGTGTGCCACTCTGACACACCCACACACACAACCACACCCACTAAGAGCCAGGGGGCCTTGGGGAGGGTCCCAAGAGAGATGTTATGGGATGGATATGTCTGGTGGTTCATGCATCTGTTTCAACCACCTTTATGGAAGCACACACATTAAAAACCCTGGAGGTGAGGAGTGGGTTTGTGGCCATGCAGCCTTTGACAGATAAATCCCTGTCTACAGTGGTCCCAGATGAAACATGCCTGTGAGACAATGGGTTGGGTATTCATAGCAAAGGGGAACATCATGTGTGTTGTTCTGGCACGTGAACCAGACCTGCTGTTTTCCTAATTAAATAAAGTTACTGTACAAACCAGCTGAAACAAGACAATGCCATTCCATGTTTGCCCTATGAATGCTTTTTTTTGAAGATGAGGGTTTTTTGTGCCCACGAGAAATGTTTTGAGTAACAAGAGTCCATGGACGCTGTGTAGCCTTTTGACAAACCAGAATCATGTGTTTTGTTTGGTCTGAAGTATTTGCTTCACTTCTTTACGGTATGTGTGTGTGTGTGTGTGTGTGTGTGTGCACATGTGTCAGTGGGAGGGAATGTGCATGTGTGTGCGATTGTGTGAGAACAGGTGCGTGCGCATGTATGTGAGTGTGAGAATGTGTGTGTGCGTGTGTGTGCGTGTGTGTGCATGGGCACGTGCGAGCATGTGCGTAGAACATGAGGGGGTGTCTGGCTCGTCCTACCTGGTCTGGTTGTAGGTTCTGAGAAAGGTACTGGAGAAGTTCCGAACCACAGAATCCATCATGGCTGCTTCTTACAGCTGACACATCTGGAGATTACACACACACACACAATCTAAGTGTATACAAACCACCAATTTATAATATGGAAACCACACTGGTTTAAAAGAAACATTTAGTACTCCACATTCATTTTGAAATCAGCTCTTTTGTGTGTGCCAGTGCCTTTCCTGCGCTCAACGCACTGTGACCTAGAAGGATGGGAGTCTCATTGGTTGTATAATACGCCATGCGTGTGTGTGTGTATACCCACTGGACAGGTAAACAATGGTGTGTGTGTGTGTACCCACTGGGTATTTCAACAATGGTGGACCATTAGTCCCTTGTTGTTTGTGGAGGAAGGGAAGACTGTACAGATTTGTATCTGTTTGGCCGGATGGGGGACAGGGGTGATGTTTGCGTGTTATGAACGTTTGTGTTTTTGTTAACGTGTTTGTGTTGGGTAGGTAGGTCTGTTTACCTCCCACACTATTGACAGCGTCGTGCCCTCTTTGGCGGAAGGTAGGGACGAAATCTTGTTAGTGTTTGTTTGTGGTGTCGTAACAGTGAGTGGGCCCACATTAGAGTATTTGCAGAGTTGATGTCGGTTCGTCCAATGGAGGGGCAGAGATCATGACAAACGTTTCCAATTCTGGGTTTAAGATGTGGAAAATCCCCAGGTTTGGAGTTGTTCCATTGTCTCCAAAGATCTCATGGGGATATGACTTAAAGGTTAACTTCTAGGGGGCAGGTTAGAATGTAATAGCTAACCCTAACCTGTAGAATCACTTCATATCTGTCCCATGTCACAGCAAGCTGTGGTTCAGTTCCTTATTGCTGCCAGCAGTTCAAGAGGCTCAAGACCAGGTTCCCTTCTTATCAGTATAATAAGTCCAAGGTCATTAGACACACACACATTTACATACACACACGCTTATACACTTGATACAAAAATGTCTGAGTCAAACTGTCACGGCCACAGCCGTGCCCCCCCCTGTTGTTTTTGGTTTTGCCCTGTCCTAGTGTTTCCCTGTCATTGTCTTCACCTGTGTCTCGTTCTCGTTAGCGTCATTATGTCCACCTGTGTGTCGTTTGGGCCTGTGTATTTAGGCGTCTGTTTTGTGTCCAGTCTTTGTCTTGTCATTACTGCTAACTGTCTGCGTGTGAGTGACCTTCTGTGTCCCGTTTTTGATTATTAAACCTCTGTTCTCGCAATGCCACGCTTCTCTCCTGCGTTTGGGTCCTACCCCTCCACGCACTCTGACACAAACACTCGTAAGCTCCGAGTAGGACAGAACAGAGCCTGATGATTGTCGTTGAAATGCTCGCTAGACGCGCTTGTTGAACAAATGCACCTAGATCTGGGTTGGCCCATGGTAAGAGATAGATTCGCCATCAGCACGTTGAATATGTTCTTTAGAATACTTGTCAGTCATGAGCCCCAAAATATTTTTAGTTCCCATCAATTCAACCCACCCATATTCATCTAGATTATCCAATTCCTATAGTTTCAAACTACCCAAAAGCCAAAAGCAAACTCCAAAAAGAGAACCTTTCTCTAACGCGCCGTCAATCTTTGGAACACTCTACCACCAAACATCAGACCTCTGTTCGGTCTGCAAACTTCAAAAATGCAATTCACCATTTGTTCACAAGCTAGATTAATAGTTATGGGAATTTTTTTATTGTATATTTTATGTAATGATTAGGTATGTTTGTTTCTTTGATCTGTAATCTGTTTATATATATATGTCTGTATGTGTGTATTTGTTAATTGTTCGTACCCTGGAAGATTAGCCCTTATAGGGCTAAAGGGTATCGCGATAAACCAATTATACACACACACACACACAGACGCGTTCCTTATGTTGAAACCATGGAGTAACAAGTGTCAGGGGAGACATTCCGTTGCACGGATGGGCTTGTGGACTGTGGTGTGCTATTTGGGTCTGTGCAGTCCATGATTCCTGAGGCAGCTGAGAAGACCATGCAGTTCCCAGTTTTGCAACAGCTTCCGTAGAGACCATGGGGTTCATGGCTTGAACTTTGTACTGTCTATAAAGAATGCGCGCGCTGTGGCCCCGGGCCTGCGAGACGCGCTTCTGAAAATGGCCATGACTGCCAGCAGAACCAACATCTCACAGACTGCAACAAAAGGAATATATTATAGACGAAACCAACCAGCATTGGATGGTTTGTGACAGAAAAAACATCAGATCCCCAAAAAGAAAGAAATAGATATCCAAACTGATGTGGATCGCCTACCCCATTGTGTGTTAATGTTCCAACCAAAATTCGATAGACACACAGTAGGCTTGTTCTCGGAATAATGTGGATGAACAATATTTATACACCAAAGAAACCTCCCTGCCTGTGGCTCTGAGCTCGTCTATTTGTGTCCTCAAATGCACTGAGCATGCACACACCCCCAACCCCATCACCCCAGCCCCCCCCCAACCCCCCCTACACACACGCAAACACACGCCCCCTCAGATAACCAGGTAAATCCTCAAACCAGAATCAATGATTTTCTGTGGGATTATTCACTTTAAAAAAACCCTATGCTGCACAAAATACAAGCTCCGGCTTAGCCTAAAAGTATTAAGCAAAACTTTGCAGAAAGGCCTAAACTAATGTCCAGTACATTACATTGTTCTTAAAAAAAAAAAAAAAACTTCAAAAACTCACAATGGCATCTTGTGACATAATCTGATTCACATGTAATTGCCCGACATTAATCAGAGCACAGCAAAACCAGGGCATCTCTCTGACCCAAATACACAGCACAAGAAAGAGTTGCCAGTTGCCAGAGTGCAGAGTGCCACAGGGAAAGCGAGAGAGTGAGAGAGAAAAAGAGAAAGGGAGGGTCGAGAGAGATATAGCGAGAATGTAAAGAGAACGTAATGGGGGTGGGGAGGGGGGACTGGATGTTGGCCCTTCTGGCCCATCTGGATGAGCTCACTCCATTTCTGACAAACGCGCGACACGGTCACCCCATACGCCGAGGAAGCAGAGAGCCAATGAGAGGCAGGGGCTTGCTCCTATAGATGGACGGGGTGTGGCCGGGGGGGTAGGGATGTAACCACCAGGCGTTGACCCATTGACGGAATGATTTCCAGACCTCTCCCTCCCTCCCTCCCTCCCTCCCTCCCTCCCTCCCTCCCTCCCTCCCTCCCTCCCTCCCTCCCTCCCTCCCTCCCTCCCTCCCTCCCTCCCTCCCTCCCTCCCTCCCTCCCTCCCTCCCTCCCTCCCTCCCTCTCTACTCCCTGTTCTCCCTCTGTGTGTTTCAGAGCTAGGTTCTGCCTGGAACCGGGTCTACATGACAGAGGTGAACACATGCGGGAGAGGTTTGCGGGTCGCTCAGCCAGAGCTGTGTCTACGAGCCTTCCCTGCCAAACTGTATCACTGAACTGGGCCTAACTTGCTGCATTCATGCCCAGGCCAACCCACAGCGGTCAAAATGTTCATTCGAAACACTAACTGATCAAAAGAAGAGTTTGTCATACATTTGGCTCAGTCTCATTCGTTGGATTTCTGGAGTTAAAATGTAACTCTGGCTGAGACTGGATTCCCGACCCTCTCACAGACCATCTTGGTTCCCACTAGACCAGTAAACTGTATGGATTTAGCTTCCCTTACTGGAAGAAAATTGAAAACCACCCTTCTCTAAACCACCCTCACCCCCACAACACAAGTATTATTATTGTTGATATTATTATTATTATTCCCACCAGACCGTGATGACCTTCTAGAGCTAGACCGTTATAATATTTGGCCTTACATGTGTACACATGTGTTATATGTGATTCTTTGAGTTGTTTTAGGATTGAAACCTATTCCACTCTAATCCTGGCTTTCGCGGTGATACAGGGCAATACGGGGAGAAAGGCTGGCAAGGATTGACAACCAATGTGAGCACATAAAACTCAAGAGTTCATTAGTGAAGGTGGTGGTGCCTCACATCTGGAAAGTATTGGTTTTCTGCAGGTGTTTCCACTCATTTAACATTTTTAAAAGACAGCTTAAAACCTACCTTTTTACCGAAGCATTTAAGTAATTTTATCTCAGAAGGGTTTTACTATACTTTAATTAGTTACATTATTGTTGCTTTTTTAATTATGACTTTTATCACTTTTATTATTGTTTTTATTGATTTTATGTAAAGCACTTTGAGCTACAATTCTTGTATGAAATGTGCTATATAAATAAAGTTTTACTTACTTACTTACTTACAATTACAGGCAATCAGAAAAAATGGCAGCCATTCTCAACAGGCCTACTTACAAGACTGTCAAGCGCCATATACATGGTTTATTGGTCACAGAAGAAGAAAAAAAGGTATTACGGAACTCAAACCACATGGCTTGAATATTTAGAGAGCTGTGACAATGCGGGCTGACTTTTCACCCATGCTAATGTCCTACATGCTATGATAACATGGAGGTTTAGGACTTGAGACGACGCGTGTGTATTTCCAAGGGTGAAATCTCTGCGGTGGCTCACTGGGCAGGAAGCAGAAACAGCACGTGTGTGTGTGTGTGTCTGTTGCAGGGAAGCATGTGAACTGCCCTATAGTTACCTTTATCTCACATGGGCTATATGGTGTTACTTCAAAAGAGAGGTCATGTGACCATGGGTAACTACAGGGCACTGACACACACACTCAGACACACACACACACGGACACACACACACTCAGACACACGCACACACACGGACACGCACACACACGGACACACACACACACAGACACACAGACACACACAGACAGACACACACAGACAGACAATTCTCACCCTGGTATCGTGAAACCGGAGCGTCTGTTTTTCAGCTTTCAGCGTAACACAGCATGGTCACCTTTCAGGGAAGACAAAATGTTCTGATCCTCAACCCGGGACAGACACAAACACAGCAGTGGGTAATCTGACTGGAGAAATTTAGAAGAAGACTATCAGGTGGAGATGTTGTGCACACGAGGATGAACCTTTGGTTGTGGGATGCATTGCCAAATCAAATGAGGACTCACTATGACACTGTGGATTAGTTCAACTGCAGATTGACACCTGTGTTCCAAGCCGAGAGAGAGAGAGAGAGAGAGAGAGAGAGAGAGACAGAGAGAGACAGAGACAGAGACAGAGACAGAGACAGAGACAGAGACAGAGACAGAGACAGAGACAGAGAGACAGAGAGACAGAGAGACAGAGAGAGAGACAGAGAGAGAGAAGATGAGGTGATCAAAAGAGAGGGAGACCCACAGATCACACCAGTACTGTTGAGCTGTCTTACACGACAGTGGAACATGACTTGTAATTGTGAGTTGCATGGGAAACTCTTAAATCTGGGAAGCGTTGTGAAGAGATAATGGGCCTGCACTGGCTCTGACCTCATGCACGGTAACACAACCCTCCTCCTGCTGTCTGTTTCACATGACCTTCCAGTGTAAACAAAAACAAGCCAAAAAAAACGAAAGCCAGGAAGGGAATTCCAATGATCAGGCCGGATTCAAAGTTGTAAAAGTACCCATGACCGTTATGATAGGACAGTCTGTCTCTGAATAATTACACAACCTCAGGACCTTAGACTACAACCACAGGAAGCGGAAATAAATAGACCCAAACCACAGAGAGGACATCTATAAATTGACCCATTATCTCAGGTTCTGGTGGATAGATTTCACTGATTGTTCATGGCTTTATCAAGACATGACACCAAACGTTTTCAGAGGAAGAAATCGCGCGGCACACATCTGAAATTCCTGCTCGTCCACTGCCAAGCACAGGACATGAGGGTGAACGAACCTCATGAAGTACAGTTGTGGAAAGGTTGTTTTAAGGGAGAATGAAAGAGCGATAAAGAGTAAGAGAGAGAGAGAGAAAGAGAGAGGGAGAGAGAGAAAGTTGCTTAGGAAGGGAGGGGGTATGTCTTGGCTCGCCTTGCACATTATTCTTCCAGCAAACTGCTTTCCGGGAACTTCTTTAAAGCCGAAACACACACAGGCGGACACAAACACACACACACTCACGCACAGACCAATTTCAAACAGGATGACGGCTAAAATGAATACCACCTGGTCAGGTCTCCGGAGCCCGCCTGACAGGCGATCTTGCAGGCCTCCTGCATCGGGTCCTAAAGAATCGCTGTGGGAACCAACTCAAATGTTCTCCGAATCGGATCCCGTGACACTGTTTTTCCTTCCTCCTCCTGTACCTGCACCCCCTCTCCCCTCCTCCCATCCTGCTACTCTCCTCTCTTGCTCTCCCGCCGCTCTGTCTCCTTTTCTCCTCTTTGCCGCCCCTCTTCGAGACCCCCTTACTCCCCTCGATCTCTATCATACTCCTCCACCCCCTCTCCTCCCTTTTCCGTCCGTCCGTCCTCCTCCCCTTTCCCCTCCTCCTCCTCTCCCGCTCCAGCACGACATCTCAGGTTTGTCTTTTCTTTGGCCGGAGCTCAAAGCCCCAGTCCTTGTACCCCCCGCGCGCGCGCACACACACACACATATCTGTAACCAGATCCGGCTGTGAGGCGTTAACCCCTTCAGCTCTGTTGAGCTGAAGGTGAGGCCGGGTGCTCGGCCCAGAGCGACTCACGCTGCTGTCTCGGACACTGCCACGGCCTCAATGCCCCACGCCGCTTTCAAGATCAATGAATGAATTATACATGAACAAATGCCCATCCTTGAGAACAAATTGAAAAAATGCCCACCCCAGGCATCCAGCTTGACGGAAAATATAAGTCTTTCCTCCGTTCTATTTATTTTATAGCAAGTGTGTCTCTCACCCAGGTCATCGATGTGGTAGATGATAGAATGGTTCAGTGGGGGTTGGTTGGCGAGGGGCTGGTCCAGGGGGGGCTGGTCCAGGGGGGGCTGGTTGGCGTGGGGCTGGTCCAGGGGGGGCTGGTTGGCGTGGGGCTGGTCCAGGGGGGGCTGGTCCAGGGGGGGCTGGCCGGTGTATCTCTCAGCAGGCTCCACGTGGTAGGTCCCCCCAGCCGTCTGGATGAAGCCTTCAAACTGGCCCTGCAGCACGGAGCCTCTGCATGAGGAGCCCCTCTCATCTGGAAACACAGAGGGGGCATCACGGGGGATGGACGGGAGGACTCATGGATGGCTGCACACTTTGGAAGGATGGCGAGATAGACGGACGGATGGCGGGATGGGTGAAAGAAGTGACGGATTGCTGGACAGTGGGTGGGTGGGTGGGGGAATGGTGGACAAACAGACAAACCGACAGACCAACAGAGAGAAGGTCACCTTCCAGATGTCCTGAGTAGACGTGAGACAGGTCAGCCGAGGTCGGCCCGCTCTCCGACTCCACGGCGAAGCCCTCCGTGAACGCCCCGGTGTCCCTCCTCAGACGCAGACGGAACACCCTGAGGAGAGGCCATGTCACACACCGGGTGCGCTTCATTCGACTGACTAGCTGTGCTTCGGGGCGTCACCGGTGTTCAACCGTGCCGGCTTAAAATGAGAGGAAATGTCGGCGAGTGTTTGTTTTTTTTAAGACTCACGCAAGGACACACACACACACACACAAACACACCTGTCGAATGCTGGGAAGTCGAGCTGCAGGGTCTGGTGGTGCCGCGTCTCCCGCCTGACCCGCTGGTGTCTCCGGTGGACCTCCTCTCTGTCGTAGGACAGGCCCTCGTATCGCCTGAAAAACGGGCTGAGGCCTGACACTGCCCCTAGTGGCGGACCAAGGGAATCCTCTGTTGTTAACGTCTCCCTTCAGGAGGTCGCAGACCACGAGAAGAACAATGAGCTATAATCCCAGGCCCCGGACCCCAGGGGGCTCCCAAGAGACTCTGTCAGACTATCGCATTTGTCAAGGTTAGTGTCAGGTTAGGGGGTGGAACAGTCACAACTCCAAACCGTAATCAGAGGTAAGAGTTCTTGGTTTATAGTAATAAATGTTATAATCTCTTTTTATGGACAGACATTTGGGAAAAGAGTGCAAACAAGATTGGGATATCGTTCACTCAACCTATGGGTCCAGACTCTTGTTTGCTTACTATTAATCAAGTTCAGCACCATCCAGGGCTCTAATAAGTACTTGTGAAATGCTTGGTTGGCCTTCATATCACTTGAACGGATACCAGATGACCATAATTTGCCTTGTGTGTTCGCCGTGTGTGATGAACCAGCAGCATCGCTGCAGGGGTGGCCTGAGGGCAAGACGACCACGCATGAGGACTTGAATGGGCTTATCCTGTGGCGGTCACCGCTGCTGTTTATAGACAACATCGCTGGTTTCACTTCCTCTGGGTGATCGCAAATAGTAAAACGGAACGCCACGGACGCGGAAATACCCCCTTCCCCAAATGCACACGAGCAATGTCGTTTTTCAATCTCGTTATGGAATTGGAGAGATCCTGAAGTGACTTTGTACGCCGTATTTATAGGATGTGTCTGTGTGGTGGTCCACGCATACCGGAGGGCAGGTTTAGGCAGATCTCCTATCAGTTTGACAGGTCCCAGCTGGGCTGACAGGAGAGGGAAGGGAGAAATAGGGGCGGAGGGGGAGGTGGTGGGAGTAGGGGTGGGGGGCACGGGCTTGGGAGGGAAGGGGGAGGAAAGAAAGAGAGAGGAAGATGGGAGGAGGGGGAGGGAGATGTCGGGGGCACGGGTGAAGGGCGGGAGGAGGGAGGAGGGGAGGAGGGAATGAGCGGAAGTAGCGCAGGGGGAAAGAGCGGGTGGTGGGCTGGAGGGGGGAAGAGGGGGAGGAGTTTAGCAGAGGCAGAAGAGGGCAGAGGAAAAGGGGAAGGAAGGGAGGCCACCTGAAAGACAGCGACAGCCCCGGATCCCCGACCATCACATCCCCTCACGTCAACACCCAGCCACCCAGCCACCAGCCACCAGCCACGGCCACGTCTCACATCTCCAACTAACATCCAAAAACAACATCATAGTCCCACTGCTCAACGCCTGACCTCCTGTACATCACAACCCCAGCACATGACCGGCAGAGCAATCGCATCGTCGCACTCCCACACATCTCAACAGTCACATTCTCAACCCAGCATGAACCTTAACTCAGACCCCAACGCTGGCTTGGCAGTTACACCCCAACCCCAACACTGGCAACCCCAACCCCAACGCTAATGGTGTCCAATGGCGCAAAGGCGAAGTGTATCTACCTGCATGGAAGAAGACCAGCAAACACAACAAGCGGCGCGGGAGAAGCGACATGATGGTCTCTCCCTCTCTCTCTCCCTCTCTCTCTACCCCTCTCTCTCTACCCCTCCCTCTCTCTTCCTCTACCTGTTTCTCAGAGGAATGTGAGTCGTTCATCCAGCTCATGCCTGGGCTGAGCCCACGCAAGCCAAGGCAGTTTCAGACCTGTTTAGTAGTCCTACTAAAGACACCCCGGAGGTTCCAACAACGGATTTAGAATTCATTTGTGAAGAGATTTAGGTGAATTACAAACAATGACTTAACAACTGTAATTTGACAGGAGATTGATGTGAATTAGGCACACGTCTAGAGCTTTGACGTGAACTATTACTAAATAAATGACATTGAATGTCAGAAACAGAACCAACGGAAACGTGAACTTCTCAGCTGTGGGTGACGCATCTGATAAAATAAGCTCCCACGCTATCTGGTTTTGGACATCACTCCCGATTATTCATGTTCCCCTCTAAGTGACCCACAAAGAATGGGAAGTTACACAAACCTTGGTGTTTAGAATGGACAGGAAGGGTTAACATTAGGGTTAGCTAACCCTAATATACAGATGTTTATTTATACACATTTCACCCCCAAACAAACGTTCATACACACATAACTTACACACACAGATACACCCCCCCCCCACACACACACACACACACACAAGCTATGGGATAAATTCCAGACTTTGAAACAATGACACACAAATCGTATTGTTCAATGTTTGGACGGGTTTAAATCTGGCGTTTGTGCTACTCTCACTAGGGGGCTAATGCGGAGAACACACGGTGGGTGGGTGCACGTGTGTGTGTGTGTGTGTGTGTGTGCGAGTGTCTGTGTGTGTGCAACAGTGTGTGTCTGCATCCATGCACCCCAGTGTTGTCACCACATGATGTGATCACACAGAGATAGGAAGTGACCTCACGCTCTCCTCTGCATGTTTCCCACCCCTCCAAACACAAACTGGGTGACAGTTCGCTTGCCTACACATCCGTGTCACGCCACCCTGAGCCAATTGGGGTATGGTCCCAATGACAGTGATCCATTTAGGCCACTTTGAGGAACAACGTTGTCTATTTGTCCCTTAGACGTGGTGTCATTCGGGTAAAGTTCCCGCTGCCTGTTAAGTGTCCCAGAGACGGAACATATTTCTGTATTGAGACACATTTGATCCTCCCAGTCAGTCAAAGACATGAACGCGTGCTGGTCTGGTGTTTGTGCTTGTGCCTCTGAGATATTGTCACCCAGTGTGGAGCCTGCCGAGACAAGCCTTAGAACGTCAACGCCATCAATCTTAATAGACACATGGGCGCTCACACACACTCACACTCAAACACACACTCAAACACACACTCAAACACACACACTCAAACACACACTCAAACACACACGCTCACACTCAAACACACACGCACACACTCAAACACACACTCAAACACACACTCAAACACACACGCACACACTCAAACAAACACACACATGTACACACAATCTGGATGTCGATTGAGACTAAACAGAGCTGGATGTCATTGTCTGTAAATCATGCTGTTGTGTGTGCATGTGTGTGTGGGCGTGTGTGTGTCTCTGTTTCTCACTCGGCAAACCTACCGTGACAGAGGAAGAGACAGCGGAGACATGCATCTTCTCCTCATGGTTCTGTGAGGTAAAGCTGTCTCGCAGCCTCTGTCCAAACACTTTGCTTTGTGTTCAAGTGAGCGTATGGGTGTGCATGTGTGTGTGTGTGTGTATGTGTGTGTGTGTGTGTGAATACATACATGTGTGTGTATGTCCAGCATGGAAGGCTGGATCGATGCCAAAACAAGCACTGGAACACATAGTACTTACTGTATAGGAGCCAAAAACAGATAGGGCCAAGAATGTACCTCGCACTAAGATAACCACCCTGTAATACGCATTAACAAAAGACCTCTAGACAACTCCTGTTAAGAAACAAGGCAGAGGTTACAAGTGCAAACCAACAGCTACTGTGTTTTGATGAGTTAAGTTAACAAGACATTCTCTGTTCTCAGAAAACAGAACATTTCTGAGGTGGATTAAATATATTTCTAAGAGTGTGTTTCAGTTTTTTTGTCTTCCAGAAAACCTACACAGAATAGACACAAGGATACTTTGACATAAGTTGCCTTCCATGTCCGTTCTTCTGAATAACCAACCAGTCAAAACCAGACCAGTACCTGTAGCCTGTTGGTCTGGGACTGGGCCTCAGCCAGTAACTAGTTAGTTTGGGATTGGAGTTGTAGCTATCCAGTTGATATCCTATCATAGCCTTTACTTTGGTGCTAAGCTTAACGTGTTTAAACGATCTGGCAGGCTCGTCTTCAGAGCTAACCACCTCAGACACCCACCGCTTGTCTCCTTCTATGGGGGAATCAGCCGTGTCTGAAGAATTCCATCACAAACATGGAACACGGAAACACATGGTATCATTCTCCTCCCAAGGTCACTTGAGGACGTTCTGGGGTTTTGGTTTTGGTCAATTAAAACACTATAAACAGTGTGTGTGTGTGGGGGGGTGTCAGTGTTTGTGCGTGTGTTTGTGTGTGTTTGTGTGAGTGTGTGTACTTGATTGTTAAGTTAGGATGAGCATAAAACCTGCCCACACCCGCGTACGATGTGTCTTTTGTATCTGAACATGTGCCAGTCTCTATGAAACAGTGTTTTTCTCATTCTTGTCATTCTTGGTCTCTTTCTTTTCTCCTATCTCTCTCTATCTCCATCGCTCTCTCTCTCATTCTGACGACGCACAACCACAGCTGTATCTGGGTGGAGTTTGATCTCTTATCTGTCCAGAGAAGCTCTTGAGGTATAGGTCTATTTTGTTGACCTCGTCTTCTTTCTATCCCTCTCTCTCTCTCTCTCTCTCTCTCTCTCTCTGTCTCTCTCTCTCTCTCTCTCTCTCTCTCTCTTTCTGTCTGTCTCTATTTCTGAGACATCCTCCGTGTCCTCTCCATCCCTCTCTCTCCTCCTCCTCTCCCTCTCCCGTCCTCTCCTTGCTTGCGGCGGCGGAGCAGTCTGCCGAAGAAGCTCCGTGGCGCGGTGACGTTCATCAACCCCCCTCTCTCTCTTCCTCCGTCCCCTGCACACCCGCCTCTCCCCTCCTCCTCCCTTCTGATTTGCTCTGTTGTGACTGCGCAAACTTTCCACACAGACTCTCCTCCTTATGTGTTTTGGCTCAGCTCTCAGGACATAGATAGAGCATAGATAGAAGCCATGAAACACTTTGGGCCAGGCCAGCACTGGAAGGGCGTCATCGTGTTACAGGCTCCGCTCACAGTTCAGGGGGGGGGGGTCCCTTCAGGTTCCTCTCACACGTGTTGGTACAGTATCTGACCGGTAGCAGGTGGGGTCAGGACTCTCCGCAGGTCATCACAATATCATCAACCCAGAAGATCCTATCCTCACGGAAGGAGGGGAAGAGGGAGGGAACGACGGAGGAGATGTAGAGAGAGCAATACAACGAATGGAGGCGAGAGGGAGAAAGACAACGGTTCATTTGCAGTTGGAGAATGTAAGATTCTCTTTGGTTTAGTCTCCTCACTCATTGGCGCACAATCTACGCTCAAACCTTCGAGAATCCTTCAAGAATCATTGAGACAGAACTATGAGATTAATACTTGTAATCAACTTTCTAAATTAAACATCATTAATCTGAACAGCGTCGTACAGACATCCAAACCTGTGTGTGTGTGTGTGTGTGCATAGATTTAATCCACGCATCGGGCTGAACCATCAGTTGTTCTCCCAAGGCTTGCACGTAGCTGGTATGGATATGTCACACACACACACACACACACACACACAGACACACACACACACGCTCACACACATAGACACATAAACATCCACACCTATAAAACTCTTGTCAGTGGACAATATGAAGAGACAGTCATTTCCCCATGGTCCTGTGGGAACGTCTCTGTGGCCTAATGGCAGGTTAGTCCGCTTAACTGATCAACCGGTGCTACTGTTGAACCGGGGGTGTCCCTGCTTTCTGGGAGACCCACTTCAAGCTCAATGGCTATAAACTGTGCAATACTATCCTCTGCTGGACATATATATGAACCTCAACATCGAGCTGAAGAGACGGAAGGTGTGGGACACAGATTACTGGGAGCAAGTTGAACAATGACTTGGACCTAGACGGAGGGGGTTGAGGTGGGGGGGTGGGTGGGTGCTGGCATGGAGAAATAATATGTTTCTGAAGAAGAACCTTAATGTTTTTAGTTCAGTGTTCTGCAGAAGTTTGGACACATCAGAACCCAGCCCTGGCCAGACTGTTTTCATTGGCCAGTAGGGGATGCCATAACCATCACCCAGATGGAACGACTTCCAGAGCCCAGAGCAGAGCTAATGTTTTCTGTAACGTCCTCTTCCCACCAGTATGTGGCAGTATAGTCTCTTGGAGAGAAGGTAGGTAGGTAGGTAGGTAGGTAGGGAGGGAGGGAGGGAGGGAGGGAGGGAGGGAGGGAGGGAGGGAGGGAGGCTGCCATGTGAAACCAAACATACAGTTCCGTATGGAACGGTCCCCCGGGGAGATGTGGCAGGGTGTGGTACAGGAAGAGCAGAACCTTCCACCCCTCCACCCCTCATCTACCTACCCCACCATCAGTCTCTCCATCCAAACAGTCATCCCTCCACCCTGTACCTCTCTATCTACCTACTTTAGCACGGTGGGCCTCAATCCATCCAACTTGTCATCCATCTTCCCCTCAACCTCACTCCACCCCATCCTTCCTGTGTGTGTGTGTGTGTGTGTGTGTGTGTGTGTGTGTGTGTGTGTGTGTGTGTGTGTGTGTGTGTGTGTGTGTGTGTGTGTGTGTGTGTAAGTATCTGTTTATTTGTCAGCCTGTTTGTTTATCTCCCAGTATTTCTTGCAGCTCAACAGCTTATCACCACAGGCACTCAAAATGATGCAATGTGTTTGACACCATGTGAAACATGCAGAGAGGGAGCCAGTGATTGTGTGTGTGTGTGTGCGTGTGGGTATGTGTGTGTGTGCATCTAGTTGCCTGGGGCAGCAGAGACACGAGTGAGACTTGATTCACCGCAGGGACAGCTGTCAGACAGGCTGGTCACTCTGGTGTTACTCGTCCGCGACCGCGCTCTTCCTGTCGATGGAGATGTTTCACTCGCCGAAAATCACTTCTTGCTGACTCGGACTTCCTGTCATACATATATATATATATCCCTTTGTCATCCCAAACAGAGATGGATGATGAATGGGTGCGTCCCCGACACTCCCCTCTGGGGCAGAGGCATAAAAAAGGATCGCCTTCTCTTTCCCGCGGTTTGAGTTGAGGTCTCCTCCTCGCCCTCCTCTTCATCCTCGCCCTCCTCTTCATCCTCATCCTCCTCTTCGTCATCCTCCTCCTCCCCGTCTCTCCGAGCGCCCTCCTCCCTCGACTCTTCCTCCCCCTATCCCTCCGTTTCTGCTCCTCCCTTTTGAACATCCACCACTCCCTCCTCCTCCCACCCTCGCTCGTACTTCTCCTCCCTCTCCTCCCCCCTCCTCTCCCCTCCTGACCCCTCTTCTTCTGACCACTCAGTGCTCCGAAGAGGACAGTCCGTCATCCCCGCTCTGACCTTTGACCTCGCAGTCTCTGGCAGTGGTAGACTGGCTTCTTGTGTGCTGGCTGATTCTGGTGACTGTTTCTTGCTTGGTACCTCTGGCAGACTGGCTGGCTGGTGTACTATCAGTTGAATGGTAGGCAGATCGCGTCATACATTTTTCCTGGATGGTCGGGAGTGGCACCCAGATAAACTCAGCGTCAGGGTACAACTCATGCTGTCAGAATGAATGTGTGTGTGTATGTGTGAATACACTGTGTGTGTGTGTGTGTGTGTGCGAGAGAGAGAAAGAGAGAGAGAGAGAGAGAGAGAGAGAGAGAAAGAGAGAGAGAGAGAGAGAGACATAGAAAAATAAGTGTAGGTAAAGAGAGGGAAAAAAGGTCAGAGAGTAACTGAGATAAAGGATTGTACAGTGAGAGAAACTTGTCACAGCAGCAAACCGAGCCCATTTGCTGATCCACTTTCAATCTTTCCATCCCTCCACCTCCCCCCCGACTCAACCCTACCCTCCATCCCTCCATCCCTCCATCCCTCCATCCCTCCATCCCTCCATCCCTCCATCCCTCCATCCCTCCATCCCTCCATCCCTCCGCCCACCTCACTCCCTACTAACTCCTTCCCCCTTTCATCACCTGCTCCTGAGGTGGAGGTCATTCAGTGAGTGAAAATAATGAGGCGATAAGCATTGTAAACACAACGCCGCCCTCTATCCACCCGGCCATTCAAACTCAGCAATCTTTATTTGAACTGCCTCTCCGGACAGTGGAAGGAGGCAAATGCTGAGGCAGATAACCTCGACGGAACGGAGGGTCATGTTGAGACTGGTCTCAACACACAGGTCTTTGTCAGCGACTCCTCTGGATGTTAACGCTCTCGAGGGCATCGCTAACACGATGACGTCACCCCTGCTCCCAATGGGGAGGAGCTGAGTTATGTCTGTTGTTCTGACCTCACAGCAACACCCCCCGGCGACGTACAGCCCCCCTCCCACCGTGCCAGTCGTTGTGTGAGAAGGAGGCAGGGGGAGGACGTCATTGGATAAAAGAGATTCCTGAAGGCAAAAGGGTTGCTGGGATTGGCCGAAAGGGGGGGGGGGGGGGGGGGATAGTGGAGGTGAAGCAAGTTTCTTCAGAGTGTTGAGCTAGAGTTTATGGACATGTTTGATGTTTGCACTTCCTTTTAATTTATGACATTTCCTGTCCCCCTCCGGCTAAGCCAAAGTGCTCTGCACATTTACTTTCCCATAACCCCTCCATATGAATTATGCTGAACCACAGACACTGTGAACAGAAGACTCCTCGCATTGGAATGTTTACCATTCTCACATTGGCCCTACACCAGGCTAGCTGGCTAAAGCTAACACAGGAAGGACTGTGACTTGTGTGTGATGCATTGAAACACTGTTGATAGTGAAACGGCAGAAGAATGTGTGATGTACTTCACAGTTCTTGAAATCCTTCTCTGTCAGAATGTAAAGTCGAGTCAAGGGATGCCTATGCCATGACTCATACACTGCATGTTTTTCGATACCGTTTTATATCAAAAAGAGCAGAGCAGAGTGCCACCAACCTAGTGTTAGTTCAACACAGCTGCCCCACCTCCTTCCCTGTAGCTGTTGCTTTAAGGGCAGCTATATCTGAGCCCTATTCCCCAGGCAGCTGGCTTTTTGGGGAGTTTTTTTTTACCTTAAAAGGCCATGAGGAGAACAGTTCAGGCTTCCTGTGGGAGGGACTTCCTTCTTCTGACCGTGGAACTGAGAGGCTGACTCTCCGTGGTCATTCCTCTGCTCCATTCCTGCTCTCTCTCTCTCTCTCCTGTTCTCTCATTCCTTCATTGTCCTTACTTTTCCAGTGGCAAGCCTGGCTCTCCTGGCTACTTCCCTCAGCCACTCCCTCATACACATATATACACACGCACACACTGTTACAGCGTGCATGCAAGCGTGTGTATACCCACGTGTGTGCGCGTCTACAGGATGACTCCCCTCCATCGTCTCTGTGCGCCAAACTCCTGACTGGCCTTCTTACTCAACAGGGAATTACCACAGCCAAGCAGTGTCTTGCCTGGTGTGCTTCTGTAGGGGAGCACAGAACAGGGAGGGAGGGAGGGAGGGAGGGAGGGAGGGAGGGAGGGAGGGAGGGAGGGAGGGAGGGAGGGAGGGAGGGAGGGAGGGAGGGAGGGAGGGAGGGAGGGAGGGAGAGAGAGGGAGAGAGAGAGAGAGAGAGAGAGAGAGAGGGAGAGGGAGGGAGGGAGGGAGGGAGGGAGGGAGGGAGGGAGAGAGAGAGAGAGAGAGAGAGAGAGAGAGAGAGAGAGAGAGAGAGAGAGAGAGAGAGAGAGGGAGGAGAGAGAGAGAGAGAGAGAGAGAGAGAGAGAGAGAGAGAGAGAGAGAGAGAGAGAGAGAGACAGACAGACAGACAGACAGAAAAGGGAGGGAATAAGGGTGAGAGAGAGGGCAGAGAAAAATTGGGAAATAAAAGCAATGACGAAGAGGGAGTGTGTGTGTGCGTGGGTGCGTGCGTGCGTGCCCCCCACGTCTGTGTGATTGACAATCACCTCTTCGACTTCCTAAGTGTTAGAACCATGATTCTATTGAGACCAGACTGTAAAAAGTCCATATAAGGACCTCTGCTTTGCTCTGCACCGTGTGCGGGGTCAGACCCACAGGTGTTGGAGTGACAACACTGATAGGATTGGTCGACCTCCTCGTCCTCAATCAGGAAGAGTTGCATCATGGCACCGACTGTGGAGTTCATCACACTACAGTGCATACACACAGTGTCCACAGCATGGGGATAAGACGTCAGACACTGGGCAGAATGCTAGGAATAGTGTGTGATGCTAAGTGTGAGCAGACAGAGACAGAGAGAGAGAGAGAGAGAGAGAGAGAGAGAGAGAGAGAGAGAGAGAGAGAGAGAGAGAGAGAGACAGAGACAGAGAGAGAGAGAGAGAGAGAGAGAGAGAGAGAGAGAGAGAGAGAGAGAGAGAGAGAGAGAGAGAGGGAGAGCGATGCCGTATCTAACATGGTCACTCGCTCTCATCTCTAATCCTTTAGCTCTGCCTCTACCTTTTTCTTTCCCTCTCTCTTCATCTATCTCTGTCTCTCTCTTGGCCTGATGCTCTCTCTCTCTCTCCTTATCCCTCCCTCCCTTGCTTTGACATGTTCTCCCTGCCTCGCCGTCTTTTTCTCTCAATCTCTTTCTTTCTCTCAGCCTGATGCTCTCTCTCTCTCTCTCTCCTTATCCCTCCCTCCCTTGCTTTGACATGTTCTCCCTGCCTCGCCGTCTTTTTCTCTCAATCTCTTTCTTTCTCTCAGCCTGATACTCTCTCTCTCTCTTTATCTCTCTCTCTCTCTTTCCCTTGAGTACTTTCTCTCTTTTTCGAATACTCGTTCTCAGTCTCCCCGAACGCACGAAATAGTGATGTCTACCTTCCCCCCCCCAAACCCGTGGTACAGGTTTCTGACCTGAGTTGCCAGGAGACACTCTTTAATTACCTTACCCGAATGACTCTCCAACTGTCACTTGAAATCCTACAGCGGATGGTCCCGACGTGTGTCCCGTGGTCCATTAAGCTGATGGGCCTGTCTGTTGGTATCCTGGGAGTGGTGTGTTTGACGTGTGACTCGCGACGGTCACAGGCAGAAGAAGAGGTGTCATACCGTTTCTGAGAGGGTGTTGTCGTGACAGCCAGGGACATTTCTGAAGGGTGTTGCTATCGGGAAGCACAATAATATGATGATGTACTGACACAGGAGAGCGTCCACGTAATCGCACACAAAGCTTTGCAGACCATTACTCACACAGGTGTGTGTGTCTCTGTTTGTGTGTCTGTGTGTAAGCGTGCCAGTGCATGTGTTTAGTACCTGTGTGTTTGTGAGCATGTCTGTGTGTTTGTGTGTGTGTGTACATGACGTAGTTCTCCTGCCCTAGTTCCGTGGACTTTCTCACGTCTGATTGGCTTGCTGTGATCCAAACATCTGTGCGTGGCCAGGGGGGTTTCGTGACGTCATTCGATCTGGCAACGGGAGCCAATCAGGAGAAGGAAAACATGTGCCTTGATTGCACAGGTGCGAAGCACGACATGATCATCGGTGTTCTAACTCTGACCAGGTGGTGTCCTGTCTAGGATGACTCATGTCTCCCCCGGGGGTCTGACCCCTGTAAACTGATTCACAATCAGTGGATATGGAACTAAACTGCCCTAAAGTGAACTGGCAGCACTCATTAACACTGACCAGAAGTGAATTCAAATCCCCCAGTCTTACAGAATCTAACCGAAACATATACAGGCGAGCACACAGATACATATGTTAAAACATTTAAGGGAACATTAACAACAATATCGAACACTTTAATAATCTCTTGATTGTGATCGTGGTCCTCAAGAGTAAAGAGTTCTGTAAATTTTTCTGTTCCATCATTAAATTGTGTCTATTTCGCTGACACTGGCAGGTTTGAACCAAAAAGGAAACCAGGACAAGCAAACAGACAAAGTTGCAAGGAGAGTTCAGTTCATTAGTCAATCAGGCAAGGTCAAAACGTAGAGATCAGTCCACCAGGAAACCAGTCTGACAAGCGACATGCAGGAGGTCCTGGCTCCAGAAAGCAGGCAACCAGAGTCCAAAACAGGCGGGTCGGACATAAACAGGAATGAAGAATGCTGTAAAACTTCAAATTGCAAGTGACGAGATGGAGGGGAAAAAAGGAAGGTGATTTTATGGAAAAGGGGAGTGGCAGAATGTGAAATGACAGGAGAGTCAGTGACATGACACAAGAACATACACCGGATGGAAGTAATTTACAGTTAGTGGGGTTCATAACAAAACAAGTTTCCTCCCCTCGACAAAAACAAAAGAGAACTGGCATGTTTACTTGTAAATACCAGCACACCAGTCCAGGCCAATACTTTCCTTCCCTGTGGTCCCTCAAACCACAGACCTCAAACCCATTGACCCTTCCCAACACACACTACTCACACAGTCCTACCATACGTCTAAACCTTGCTCTTCTACATCACTTCCCCAACATACGTATGCAGCACATATTATGTCGGTCCGGGCCTCCTTGTTAACATTTCTGTGGCTCTGCTTTGGTTGTGGATCTGGAACTGAGGATGGGGATATGAAAGCCGTAATTACAGTCATAGGGTTTCTGTCTGAGAGGCTGAAGAGGTGGAGGGTGATTAGTAGACGGAGCAGAGAGGAATCACTAATCGTCGACAATTTTGGGTGTCCTTCAGATTCCATGGAGGTCCTCTTGGCCCGGTGACAGATGCATGGGCTTAACGAGCAGGAAACTGGGGTTCGATCCCGCCAAATCTCCCCTCTCTACCAACGCTCCTGTTTTCTTTAACACCTTTAATCCCAACAACAACAGCACAACGGCCATATTCCATATTCAACCCTGTCGTCCCACCAGCCAATCGCCACGTGGGATTTGTCCGATATCTGAGGATTCCGATTCTGTAAGCCTTTCAGATCAGTGGCAACCGCCTGTTCCCCGGACACAATGCTGCACGCCAGAGAATTTCCTTCCTGACACAGTACTGAACATCTTTTCCCCTCGATTTCATCTCCAAGAAATCCGTCCCATCCGCTTCCCTCGGTGAACTCAATCCAGCGCTCCCTAGGCGTGTGCTGGGGCATGCTAAATGGACCCGGGTGGTTTCTCAGCTGGGAGGCTGACAAGCAGGCAACTTGCTTGGGGGAAAGGGAGGGGGGGGGGGCGGGGGGGGGCGTCTACATAGTGAAAAATTCCTCCCCTCAACATGGGGCTTTTCCAGGCCTGCTCCGCTGCCCTCCGGGGAGAGACAGGGGAGGTGGTTGATGAACATTCTAGAAGGTTAGCACATCGTCGACATCACCTCACACTGGCCAGCTGGGGTTCAGGGTTAATGCCAAACACAGGTCTCAGTATCCACAATAAAGGGAGTTAGCCAGGAACATTACTGTAAACTGTACAGCACCACATTTGTGTATGCTAACACTGGGATATGTCGAGTGAGCATGGTCAGGTATTACACTGCCTATACTTTATCAACAATGAAAACATTTGTCAGTTCAAACTAATTGGTTTCCATCCAATGGTTATTTTTAGTTGTATTTATTAGCTGTGCATGGGGCAGCTGCTGGGTCTAATCTGTGAAAAGATAGACAGGCTAATGGGTGCAGGTCTGGGGGGAGGGGACGGGGGTAATCCAGGTCCCCGCTAAACCCTTCCTTTTTCTCCATCCATGGCGTCTCTCCCGCCCTGCGTCTCTCTCCCCTCTGTGCGCCTCTCTCTCCTCATCTCCCCTCTCCCCCCCCCGTCTCTCGCCGGCAGTCTCCCCAGCACTCCCTCTCTCTCTCCTGTTTCACATCCCTCCCTCGCCCTCACATTTCCCCCCCTCCTCACCCATCTCTTCATCTACCCCTGGCCCGGTGCTCTCCCCTCTTCCTCCCCTTTCTCTCACCCCCTTCCTGCACTTCTTTCCACACCCCCCCCTCATAAACAACCCCTTCCACAGATGCACCATTGTTCACTTGGGTCACGGATCTCGGGCGGGCTCACCCCTTCCTCGCCCCCCCCCCCCCCCGCTCGCCCCTCCCTCACCTCACCAGGTGAGCGCTGCAGAGTGGAAGCTCCCAAGCTCTGTGCCTCCTCTGTCTTACCCACACAGGGGGCCCTACCTTCCACACACACACACACACACACGCTGAGCTCATGCATTGACTCAGGGATGTGTGTGTGGACCCCTGAGTGTGTGTGTGTGTGTGCGTCCCAGGGTGTCAGCCAGTGTTTTCCAGAGACGCGGGGTTAAATGTAGAAACAACCTCTGTGTTTCTGCCTGCTGTGTGATCTCCCTGTCAGGGTGAAAACACAGCAAACCAAATAAGGAGCTGGCCGGGGCTCCGCTCTGGAGCGCAACTCTGCAACCATTCCTTAGAAAGGCCTGGGAGAGAGGGGGGTATAGTCCGGGGGAGTGGAGGGAGGGATGGAGGCCGGGGATGGAGGGAGGGTGGGATGGAGGGAGGGAGAGAGAGAGAGAGGGGGAGGGCGGGCGGGGTGGTCCGGGGGCGAGAATACGGGCAGGTTTGGTTGGTGTTTAAAGCCCAGACAAATGACGTGGGCTGCAGTCTGCGCCCCCACCCCTTGTACCGCCTCCCCCTCTCTATCTCTCTCTCTCTGTCTCTTCCTCACTCTCCCATCCCTCTCTCTCTCTCTCTCTCTCTCCACCTCTCGCTGCTCCTTTGACTCCAGTGGGCTCAGGTTCCAGCTCGACACAGTCTCCATCTCAGACCCCGCGGACGAACGGAGGACTCTGCGTGTCTCCAGGCTACACGTCTCTCTCGTCTCAACGCAGCCACAGCAGCAGCCCACAGGACCCGCCGCTCCGCAGCCATGGAAGCCATCAAGAAGAAGATGCAGATGCTGAAGCTGGACAAGGAGAACGCCATTGACCGGGCGGAGCAGGCGGAGACGGACAAGAAGGCGGCGGAGGACAAGTGCAAACAGGTGAGAGGGAGAGGAGGGACAGGGAGAGGGAGAGGGAGAGGAGAGGAGGGGGGAAAGGAGGAGACGCGAAAGCAGGTCAGGATAGGAGAGTTGAGGGAAAAAGGGGGAGAGGGAAGGTGAGGGCGAGGAGAAGAGGAGGAGAGGAGCAAAAGAAACAGGGGGAAAGGAGATACAAAGCCATGGACCCCATAGACAGTCCTCTCTACTCTAGAATCTTCTTTGGCGCAGTAAAAGTAGAGGGTCGCTGTTTCGCTGCCCGTACAAAAATGAAACGCGTTACTCGTGCTGCTGTTCTGCTCCTCATGCAAGCTCTTCCCTCTGTAAACCAACCATAACATTGGTGCCATTCCACGCATGCCTGTGAGGAAAGTACAAGTAAACACACCTATCATCTGTTTAGTTACACCCTGTGCATTCCATGTCTGATTGTACAGTAGATGCTATGACAAACCTCCATCAAAAACCTTGAACCTGCGCCGACATTAGGGTTTTAGGAGTCGACAGAAGATGTCCCCTCGTGAAGCAGCCGCTGCTAAGTGTGCAGTTCTAAATGGTCTAAACACAAGCCATTTGAATATGAATGACTCTTTCACTACGGTCGTCTTGTGATTGACCGGGGCACGACACAGGACCGCGTTAGAGTAAACCACAGGCCAAAGTGCCCAGGGGTAGGTCAAACCAACAGGGGAGTGCGTAGTTTGTTAAAGCTCCACACTCAGACCTCGAGCTTGAGATGGATTCCTCAGGGTCCAAACCAACAAGCCATATCGCCACTGTGACCGGACAGAGAGATAGTGCTCGGTCTCGGTTCTGCGTGGATAGACGTGAGATGGACGGACACGAGGCAGAACATAGAGGTCACAGAAGCACAGGGCCAGTCTACAAAAACTTGACGAAACGTCATATAATCAACATGCCACATCCAGTTCTGGACATTTGCGTCAAGTACACACAAGTACAGCCTGAAACCTGACAGGTGTCTCCACCACCAGGGTGAGGATAGCAGTCAGACAGGCGTCCCTGGCACCAGGTGATAGCAGCTGTATTTATAGAGCGGAAAGGAGAATGAGATAGACCTGCTGGAATCCTCTGGGATTATCAACAGCACTTCAGAGACCCCACAGACCCACAGGGAAGACTTGATTAGGGGGTACTTTACCCTGCTGAGTGGGTGTGCGCGCGTGTGTACACAGCTACCATGTGTCCTTGTTAGTCCAGACTAAATATAAACTTAACTATCGACGCCCCACGAGAGTGTAGAAATGGCTGCGCTACATCGATCATTTAATCAACCTATAACCACACGATCCATCAATGACAAGGTTGGCTTCGTTTAGTAACTCTACTCCCTCATTGATGGTGGGATTATATGGGTTAGGGGGGGAGGGAGGGAGGGAGGGAGGGAGGGAGGGAGGGAGGGAGGGAGGGAGGGAGGGAGGGAGGGAGGGAGGGAGGGAGGGAGGGAGGGAGGGAGGGAGGGAGGGAGGGAGAGAGAGAGAGAGAGAGAGAGAGAGAGAGAGAGAGACAGAGAGAGACAGAGAGAGAGAGAGAGAGAGAGAGAGAGAGAGAGAGAGAGAGATAGAGAGAGAGACAGAGAGAGAGAGAGAGAGAGAGAGAGAGAGAGAGAGAGAGAGAGAGAGAGAGTAAGAGAGAGAGAGACAGAGAGAGACAGAGAGAGAGAGAGAGAGAGGGTTGTGAAGACAGCTCTGACCCATGTGCTCTGTCCCCTGGTGTGCAGCTGGAGGACGAGCTGGTGGGCCTGCAGAAGAAGCTGAAGGGGACTGAGGACGAGCTGGACAAGTACTCCGAGGCGCTGAAGGATGCCCAGGAGAAACTGGAACAGTCTGAGAAGACAGCCGCTGACGTGAGTGGAGACTCCTCTTAACACACACACACGATACAGAGATACAGACACACCTATACAGATGTATGTATGTGTGTTCTCGTCCGTGTTTTCGTCAGCACACACGTGAAAACATACACACACAACGACAAGTCGCAAACACAAGCACGCACAGTTAAATCATCATCCCATCGACCTGTTCAAACACATTGCAGTCAAACCATCCCAACGTGCAGATGCCAGCCTAACCCAAAGCCAGGGCTGCATGCAGGTGGTGATGATCACCATGGGAGAGGGTGTTCTGTCAGCACTCCCCCTCTCCCCCTCTCTCTGATTGGCTGTCTGCCGCGGTGCCAGCTGAGAGAAAAAGCTTTGATCAGACCTGTCGGACGGCATCCACACAGGGGCATGCATTCCTCTGCGCCTGACAGACAGGCTCATGATGACAAGCACACACACACACACACACAGACGCACGTACAAGTGTACACATAGAAGCAAACACACCACAAACACACAGCCCTTTCCGGCTAAAACATTGCCGTCCACACAGCAGATGTCCAAGTGTTTATCTGACACCGGGAGTGTTCATGAGGGTGAGGGTGGACCTGCTGTATACAGACGCTCTCAAGAGAGAAAATAACTCCCCTGAAATGAACACAGGACATTTGCCTTGCAGAATAACAGACAGACGTCGGGACAAAGTGGATGTTTGTCTGTCTGGCTGTCTGGCTGTGGCCATGTCTGATGGTTTTAACAGACAAAATCACAGCTGAATACAGTAGCTGTTCCTCAGAGAAACGAGTGTTGGTATGTGGCCCGTGGCAAGAATGATTCTAGTGTATCAATCCCATTACCCAGATACACATTTCATGTCCTTGCATTTGTTCTTAGTGTGTGCTAGTGTGTGTGTGTGTGTGTGTGTTGTGTTTGTGTGGGTGTCCTCAAGGTAGGACTTCAAACAGACCAAAACATAACATGTCCCCATATTTTGTATCTTCTCCGGTTCCTGAAAAACTTCCTGTAAGTAACTCAAGAATAAGTATTGTAAATAATGGGCAAAAGAAAGTTCCCCACGTCCCTGAAACAGTTCCTCCAGGCTAGTGTGTGTCTGTGTGTTCTAACCTCCGGCAGTCGCAAGGAAGTTGTCTTGGGTTTCCGGGAGAGCGATAGAGAGACAGACAAGAGAGGGTTATGGCCAAACCAGCTCATCTCTCCTTCTGCCCCTTCTCTCTCTCCCTCTGTCTCTCTCTGTGTTCTTAGCTGGGCGGGGAGGAATTCAGCTCTGCCTTGAAAACACACCAGACTCCCTCTGCCACATGTCACTTATTAGAAGCAGCAGTCAACTCATTACACATCTGAATTCACACTGCCCAACCTGGGGGGCGGGGGAGGTTAGCTGTTACGGCAGACAACAACTGTAGCCTTTGTGGTACGTCAAGGCTAATGCTAAAGTAGCCCATTACTGTAATATATGTATAACACTAAATAGTATAGATTACCTGGTTGCATTGAGTCAATTGTGTAAGCCTGCTGAGCTAAAGGAACACCGTAGGGTGTTGATTCTCAGGTCCCCCCAGGTTAGAATCACTGAAGCGATCTTTTGTACAATCATGTGAACAGACATCTTACCAACGTTAAGGAGTGGTCTAATGTGCGTTTATTTGTGGGCTTGGGTGTATGAATAGGTGTGTCTAATTGTGTGTGTGTGTGTGAGAGAGAGGGAGAGAGAGAGGGAGATTCTGAGAGAGAGACTGAGAGAGAGAGAGAGAGAGAGAGAGAGAGACTGAGAGAGAAACTGAGAGAGAGAGAGACTGAGAGAGAGAGAGAGAGAGAGAGAGAGAGAGAGAGAGAGAGAGAGAGAGAGAGAGAGAGAGAGAGAGAGAGAGAGAGGGAGAGAGAGAGAGAGAGAGAGAGAGATAGGGAGAGAGAGAGAGACTGAGAGAGAAACTGAGAGAGAGAGAGACTGAGAGAAAGAGAGAGAGAAAGAGAGAGAGAGAGAGAGAGAGAGAGAGAGAGAGAGAGAGAGAGAGAGAGAGAGAGAGAGAGAGAGAGAGAGAGAGAGAGAGAGAGAGAGAGAGAGAGAGAGAGAGAGGGTAGGTCTGGCAGTGATAAGGTCCAGGCAGCTCCTGGAGGGGAGGCTGGGTTACTCTGGCCCAGACCCGGACTGGTATGCCAGGAATGCAGAGAAAGCAAACAGAGCGGCCCACACTCTTGTGCCTAATGAAATCAATGCTCCCAGCTTTTCCGGTGGAGAGAATAAGACTGACTTTCTCAGGGGGAATAATACAGAACACCACACTCAAGAATAAAACCTCCTTGATTTGATATCCTTGGCCAGGATGGGTGGTGTACTTCATAACTGAATACCCAGTCCTAACACCAACATACACTTTAAATGATGTGAATATTTAAACTACATATCAACTCTGCTCAATGTTTAAAAAAATAAATAAACAATAAATCATTGGATAACTTAAATTGTAGCCACTTTAAGACCTCACCATACGCACACATAGAACATGTACATACGCGCGCGCGCACACACACACACACACACACACGCACACACATCCGCACGCAAAAACGCAGCCAGAGCATCACGCAGACACGCCCCGCCTATCCTGGAACCGTGACCTCATCCAAATCATCACACTTCTAGTTGGGTTGGACGCTCACGCATTAACGTCTCTCATCATTCCAGACGCTTTTATCTGCTTCTCCAAACTGGAGCGCGGTGCTAGCTCACGCGTCCTTACATTCCAAAGATAATCTTTAAGTACCTTTGTTAAACTATTCTTAACTCACGCTGAGCTTCTAAAAATACATTTGGAAACACCTGGACACTGCTTTGGGTTGTATAATTGTTTTTCTTTTGCACTTTAAATACTTTTTTCTATTCTATCACTTCTGTCCATTCCACAGACGTTGAATATTCAGGTTGTGTATGTACGGTATTTTTTTATTACTTTGAATAGACCGAAGCAGCAACAGCTTACTTTTGCACATTCAGTTTTTTATTCGCAACGTTTAGTTTCACGCCAAATAGTTCGACAATGGCAGGTTTGAATTCTCTGGACGCGGTTAAGAGAAAGATCCAGTGTTTGCAACAGCAAGCCGACGACGCAGAAGACCGAACACAGGTTTTACAGAGAGAGCTGGACGGTGAACGAGAACATCGGGAAAAAGTAAGGCAATACATTTCTCGCATCTCCTCTCAATTATTTTTCTGTTCTATCTCTCAAACTTTCTTTCAACCGTTCCAAGCGTTCCTTCCGGTGGTCAGGTCAGAGATGAGAAAACAGTTTAACATGATCAAACTTATCGTGTTTAACAGTACCGTTAAAAGCCACGTTAATTCATGGAAATGCCGGTGTAGTGAAAGGCGTTGGTCTCTCCAGAAAAAAACTGGAATCCTTATGGTCCTAGCGCGTGCCTTTTAACCGTTCCTTCACTGATATAGAATAGATGTTCAATATCTCTGTTCATGGGAAGGAGTGTGAGCAACAGTTCTCTGTCCTCTCACTCATAATGACCCAATAAATCTTTATGAGAAAACAAAGAGACCCGTAGCAGATATTGACTAATGAGGTCAAACAGGGCCATTGAATTACCCACTCATCCTTGGATGAGCAGTGAAAAATAATAATACAATGTGATACTAAAACAATAATTGACCATGGGCTTCTCGGTCCAAAGAGCAAAGCATAAATACTGCCACTTGGTTATGACTATGATTGTCCCATAAGCCGACGAATACAGATATGCTGCAGTCACTCATCCACTTCGGTACATCAAGTCCTGAAACAAAGATTGGTGATAGAAGTGTTGCCTAGGCCTTCCAACATCGTCCACCAGCCAGGCAGTGTCAGCTGTTTTCCCCCCGAACCTACAGAAAGGTGTGGCTCCAGAGAGCCAGGAGGCGTGACGACTACTGACTAAGCTGCATGGGCTTTCGAAAGAGAGCAATGTTCTTTACAACACAGATTTCCGTCCTGTCTGGTGATGTAAACCACCTTGGCATGGTATGATATGAGATCCGTTGTTTTTAGAGGAGTGCTGGTAAGAGAGGTGTCAGGTTCTGTCGAGGGAGATAGGAGAGGTAAAGTCATGGAATAGCATTGGAGGGGTTGACCCTGGTTTTAGTTTGAAAGGGAAAGTTGACCACGTCTGTGAGTCTGGCTTTCTAATGACTGACGTCATCGTTTCCGGTGGCCAGGTAGCATTCACTGACATGCATTCACGAGTCAGGGAAGTCACATTCTCTGCCTCCTGTCTTTAGAGGAGCTCAATCCTTTCAAAGAACCCTCTCAAGGACTCTGCAGCTATGAGTCAGGGCTCAAGGATGAGGAGAGGTGGAGGCATGAGGGGGGGGGCTGCTACCTGGAGGGGGATAGGCAAGTCTGGCCCATGTGTGAGTGATTGTGGCCGGCCCCAGCGATTTCGACAACCCCCTTTCATGGGACAAAAAGAGCAGGAACAGGGTGTGTGGGGGTGATCATCGGTCTGTTGAAGTCCCACTCTGTATTGGGGCGAACCAGCTTGATGCTATTTTCCCTCCACGCTGGTTTGCCTTTGAAGGCGCCATCGACTGGTCCCTGAACACCTTTGCCTTTGTCGGTGCGCTACTGACATTTTGACACCTGGAAGCAGGCGAGATTCCCAATTATGTTTTTCACCCTCAGCTTTCAGGGCATTGTGGGACTTTGTTTGGCTGTGGTTGGGAGGTTGTTGGACAACTTCTTCTAGGAAGGGATCAGTATAGTGCTTGAGAAGTAGGAGAAAATGCTGCTGGAATCAAGTTAACATTCGATATCTACCTAAAGGCTAAACTCACAGTAGGTCTACAGTTACGTAGTACATCCTCCCAGCTGTGCACCCCCTCACTCTGGCCTCATAACAGACCTGGGGTCAGAGGTTACATCTTACCTCAGTCCAGTAACTTACTACAGCCCTAATTCTATTCTCTAGTCTTACCACTGTAAACCCCCTACCCCTGGGGCCTTACATGTTCTCCCCAGATCCACCACTCCTACCATTACTGACGAGATACCATAACCATGACCAGAGATCATTGTCCATTGCCGGCTTTCCCCTCCCAAACCCCTCCCAACAGGAAGTAGCTTCCTGCCCTGGTACAGGACTTCCTTTCCCGCTCTGCCCTTGCCCTGATCAACAGGAAGATTAGCACAAGAGCCAGAGGAAGGCACACACACACACACACACGCACACACACCTCCGGCAATACAGCATATTGTAGTACACAGGGGTGTACACGTAGTGTTGTGTGTGTGTGTGTGTGTGTGTGTGATGTAATGGTTACTCTATGGAAGAACACGTTCCGTTCAGAGAGCCAACTGTAACGACAGTGTTCCCAAGGGCCTTTCCTCAATGGAGGGAAAAGTACAGCACGCACAGACTGAAACTGCAGCCCTCAAAGTCAGCCAGCACCTTTATTTTAACTTCTGAAACTGTTAATTGGTAGGTCCAAGCGTGTGTAGGCTCCAGTAGAGTGTGTGGACCGCGTCGTGTGAGCGCAGGCCTGGGTGTGGGTGGACTTCTGTTCGGCTCTCTGCTGTGGTTTAACTGGACTGTGGTTTCCTGTCGCTAACTGCTCCTGTGATGATGCAGCTCCATGTTGAATGGAAACTAGGACTTCCTGATTGCACAAGCCGGGGCTCTCTCTCACTCCCTGGGAATCGTAGCTTTCCCAATATAACTGCGCTGGCAGGCATCAGCTGGAAGTCCTCGGGAGACTCCCATGTCTGCTTAGCATCAGAAGGAGGGAACGGTGGGGAGATTCAGGCCTAACGGACGTGCAGTGCCGGGTTGAGAATGGAATTTCATATGAAGGAAAACCTTGGGAAAAAAACTCAAGGAGTCTCACTTAACCACTCAATTCTATGAAATCCTGTTTTTCCGTATCGAGCGTGCCTCTTTGTTCAGTGTTGGCCACCCCTTGTCTTGACCTTAACCATTTAAGAGTGCATTTCCCTTGCTCTCGCCTGACCTCGGAAACCCAGAGACTAAACTCATCGCTGTGATTCGACCGGTGGCATTGCCCTGTGAGACCCCACAGGTAGCCCG